>NW_007732486.1:56151-57328 GCF_000696425.1 Galeopterus variegatus | reverse complement strand
GGCACAGAAAAATAAATACCACATGATCTCACTTATATGTAGGACCTAAAAAAGTCTAACTCATAGAAGTAGAGAGTAGAATGGTGGTTACCAGTGGCTGGCACCAGAGGGTGGGAGTTTGGGAAATGTTGCTTAAAGGATACAAAATTTTGATTAAACAGGAGGAATAAGTTCAAGAGATCTATTGTACAGCATGGTGTTTATACTTAAAAACCATGTTTTGTATTCTTGAAAATTGCTAAGAGAATAGATTTTATGTTCTCACCACAAATAAATGACAAATATGTGAGGTGATGCATATGTTAATTATCTTGAGTTAGCCATTCCACAATGTATACATATTTCAAAACAGCACGGCATGTATGATAAATATATACAATTCAAAAAAAGAAAAGAAGAAGAAGGCTTTTCCATAATGATAAAGGGGTTAATTCATCCAGAAGACATAACAATCCTAAATGTGCATTCATCTAATGACAGAGTTCAGATATACAAGCAGCACATGACGTTACAGTAGTCTTGTTGATTGGTTTGGTTTGTGCCAGTAACCAAATGCTGTGGCAAAGCTGCTGCTCCCTTAGTGCCCACCACCACCACCATTCTGTTTCACCAAGGTAAGTGACAACGGTCTTGATGCAGCCGTCATAAGGTCTGCAACGAAAAGCTAGATTATTTCTACCCCCCAAGAAAATAAAAGTCTTTCATAGCAATGTATGTTCTGAGACATCTTTAAACATAAAAAAAAGTCATACGAAAATGAATGGAAGGGAGTTGGAAGAAACCAGTAGTGACACACAGAGAAATGGGGGAAAAACTTCAAAAAATCTGAAATTATGTCCACTGTTATGACTTTGTGCTCAGAGTTAAGAACCTTTACTTATTAATTAGGCTTAACCTCTTATCAAGAAACTTACAAACGAAGGGATTGATCTGTTAAGCAAACAAGAACCCACCGACATCTTTTCACCTAGTGGCTGTACTTTCTGGGGAGACTCGTTACTTAACTTCACCTCGTTCATTCCATCTTTTCACTCTGACAGGCAGCAGCAGAATGGAGTCTAGAACTACTCACACGAATTCCATCCGCAAGAAAAGGTGTTTCAAATGGGGGAAGGAGATATTGTGTGTGAACAACAATTTCACACTCAGGAAAATGTTATTATTTATTAACAAGACA
>NW_007732486.1:54672-55935 GCF_000696425.1 Galeopterus variegatus | reverse complement strand
AGCCATGAGCCCATTTTAAGAAAAAAAACGTCATGATCATCCAGCTAAATTCCATGAGGGCAGGATTTTGTTTCATTGACTGCCACATCTCTCTTAACACCTGGAATGATGCCAGACACATACGGGCACTCGACACCTATTGCTAAATCAGGGAATATGGCAGAGTCTGCAGCACAGGCTACTGCAGAGAAGAAAATAAATATCCATGAATTCACTGAGCCAAGAACTGTCTCAATGCATGCTGTGGTGACTATCATCAAACTGTAACACACACACACATATATCAAGAATAAGGAAAATAAAGATACGACTTCATGTAGAAATCCCTGAGTTTTTTGTTTTTGTTTTTTCCTTTCATGTTAAAGGAAAACATGTTGCGCATTCATTTGACATACTGGTAGGGTGGGGAAAGAGTATGTAAATACAAGGCATTTCCTATTTCACAAGCAATAACTCAAAGAAAAGATAATAGTAAATGAAACTTCTCTTGATTCAGAGTTGTGTACCCGCAGTCCGGGGTTTCTAACATGGGACGCTCTACTTTTAAACCAATCATTACAAAGAAAATAAAAACAGTCAACTAAAGAAATGAAATAAGTAGGAAAGACTTTTTACCCATGTTTGTTGACATCTGTAACCCATATTTTATTTACCTGATAAGTTATTTAGCCAGATTTGTGTCAGCTTCAGAATAGTCAGCTCAATATAATTTCACCCTAGGCTTTTACTCAGAAAGAACTCTCACGAGTGAATTAATAACTAAAACAACAATAAAAAAAAAACCTCACACAACTCCATTCCCAAACTGTATATCTCAGAATTTCAGATCCACTATTTCTCACACGCATCCATGCTTGCTATGAACTGAATTTAGTCCCCCCAGATTCATATGTTGAAGCCTTAATCTTCAATGTGATAGTATTTGGAGATGGGGCTTTTGGAAAGTCATTAGATTTAGATGAGGTCATGAGGTTGGGGCCCTCATGATGAAATTAGTGCCCCTGTAAGAAGAGACACCAGGAGGCTTGCCTTTTCTTTTTTTTCCTCTCTCTCTCTGCCATGTAGCAGCACAGGAGAACGTAAATGTCTGCAAGCCACGAAGGGAGTCCTCACTGGGGAACCCGATGGGCCAGTACCTTGATCTTAGACTTCCCAGCCTCCAGAACTGTGAGAAATAAATTCCTCTTGTTTTAGCCACCCAGTCTGTGGTATTTTTGTTATGGCAGCCTAAGCTAAGATATGCTTTCAGGAAAATAATAGAAA
>NW_007732486.1:53835-54637 GCF_000696425.1 Galeopterus variegatus | reverse complement strand
TCTGTGGTATTTTTGTTATGGCAGCCTAAGCTAAGATATGCTTTCAGGAAAATAATAGAAATAATAACAAAACAAAGATAATGCGACACTCCCGTTGTCGAATGGGTCACCCTGCATTAGGAGTTTGGATGTGCACTGTCACATACGGTCCTCACGGCCTCTCCTGAAGAAGGTATTATCATCATTGTCATTTTACACATGGAAAAAACTGAGGCACAGGGAAATTAAACAAATTGTCTAAGAAGAACTGGAGTCATGATTTAAACCAGGACCCACTGACTACAGAGTCGGAGATCTTAAGTCCTCGGTGGTATCACCTCTTCAGACTTTTTATTCATCTACCTCCTGATACAAAAGGACAAATAAAGATCCACAATCTGCTTTAATACTTTGACACCCATACGTAAAACTACGATGGCTTTCTTTTCAAAAGAAAGAAGCTACCTTCCTTGCTCACAGACATGACAGCCTGTGAACCTCTGTCCCATTTCAACAGTGCTGCCTACTGCAGTCCAGTTATCTCACTGTCTATTGCTGGTGTTTGGAGTGAGACATGAAAATGACTTCAAAACTCTAGCACCTGACTCCTCACCTGAGCTAACTCCTCGCCAGGACTCCGAACTCCAGCCTGCTCCTAGTGTGGCCTAATGATAAAAGCACATGCTCTGGACACAAACTCATGCTACCACAGACTCACGTTGGAATCTCAGCGAGTGGTTTAACCTCTTGGATCCTCTGCTACCTCACATGTCTGTCCCGAAGGGCTACTATGATGGTTATGTGAGAAAATACACCTAAGTGC
>NW_007732486.1:50870-53533 GCF_000696425.1 Galeopterus variegatus | reverse complement strand
CCTCACATGTCTGTCCCGAAGGGCTACTATGATGGTTATGTGAGAAAATACACCTAAGTGCCTGGCACAGCCCCAGCACCTTGCAGGCTGCACCACGCGTTTGTTCTCTACCCTCCCGGCTCCCTTCCCTCCTCCCCCCACCCCACTCCTCTTCCTTCCCATTCTTCCCTTTCCCTCCACCTCCTCTTCCTCAAACTCCCCCCCCCACACACACACACACCACAACTCCCCCCACACACATACACACACCACCACCACCACTTCTAGGACCTCCTTCTGTTAGTTACCCTTCCTGGTCCAACTTCTTTCATCGGTCTTTCCTAGGGGTTTTCTTTTCTGCTACTATAACCATCCACGGGAGTCCCTTATCTGTCAAATTGAAAATAAATACAAAAACCTGCCATTGCTGCAGCTAACATCCTCTTTCTTCCCATTGACAAACTTACTGAAAGTGTTCTGTACTGAGTCCAACACTGCCATGCCACCTGCTCACTCATGCATCCATTTCACAAATATTTCAGCACCTACCATTTGCCAGGCCCTGGGAATATAACCGTGAGCCAGCACTGACATGTCCCTGCCCTTATGGAGTCTCCTTGAAATCTGACTTCTGACCCACCCTTCTACTGAAATCACTACCCTGAAAGTCCCTAACACTCTCCTAATTCCTCATTTGTCTCCTTCATTGTCTTTCTAAACAAACACACAAATCCCTTTTCTCTCTCTCTTGGGGTTCTCATGTCTTCCTGAGACTTTATCATCCCCTAAATGCCTATCCCTCCCTAGCCCTTCCATCTCAACAAAGAGCTTCTCTAGCCACATAGCTGTTCAAGCCGGAAATCCCAGAGTCCTTCCTTCTTCCTCCCCTCCCCCATCCCTTTCATCAGCAGGTCCTGTTGACTCTGTATCTAAAACACACCCTTCAGCTGCCCACATCCCCTCATTTCTCCATGATCACTGCATTGGCTCAAGATCCATTGACTTATCGCACTCAACAATATAACAGCCTCCTAACTGAGTTCCCTGCTTCACTCCAGACCCCACAGCCAGTGCGTCACACAGCAGTCAGAGTGATCTCTAAAGCAAATTTGATCATATCTCCCCTACACTTTTAAAAGCTTTGAAATAAAAACTCCAATGCCTTCCCATTCCACTCAGAATAAAACCCACGTTTGCTTCCACGGCCAATGCAGCCCTTCATTATCAGGGCCCTGCCCACCCCTCCCCTCAGCCCTTGCACTCCCTGCTTGATCGTCACCTCCAGCCTGGACCCTCTGACAGGTCCTTGCAGGGCTGGCTCCTCCCCTCATTTGAGCTCAGCACAGACCTCACCTGCTCAGGGAGGCCTTCCCTGACCAACCCTGTGGCCCAGCACTCTCCGTCACGTCCTGCCCCTCACTCTTCACAGCTCTCACACGGGTCACTCAGTTGTTGATCATTCATAGTCTGTCTTCCTCTTCTGGAAGGGAAGCTACACAAGAGCAAAGACTTTTCTTATTCACCAGGACATCCCTAGTGCCTATGACATGCTTGGCACATGGTAGATGCTCAATAAATATTTGTTGAATGAATAGCTGATGGTATAAATGAATGGATGGATAGAAACAGGTAAAGGAAGGAGTAACTAGGAACAAAGACCCTGAAGAGAGAGAGGTTTGGGGGATTGCACAGAAGACATCACTTGAAGTGATAAAATATGAATACAGTTAAGTGGAACTCTCATATTATTAAAATTCTTACTTGTCCATTAGAAGCAGTCTAATTCAGCAAGCCCCTGAGCTGGTAACTGTCTGTCAATCTTCATAGTGGGGTCAAAGATGACAGCAAAACTGTAAAGGCTTTGGAAAATCTCATTCTCTAAGAGCATTTTCCTGCCTCTATAAATATTTCTGAGGGGAAAATCCCCTGGGCTTCCTCCCATATTTGTGATGTAATAAATTCATAGCAAACAAAAAGAGCAGGGAGAGAAGGGTGCGGGGGGATAGAGTGCTCTGCCCCCCATAAAACTGAGGGCCCGAGGCTCTTCCACCAGGTAAGCACTGGGTGTTTGTTCTTCTTAAATGAGGCAGACTCCCAGCCCATCAATCTGCTTCCCAGTGAGGGCAGACTTCTGCTTGCTTCTCTTTCTCCCCTTCAGCTACTTTTCCTCCTCTCTTATCTACTATAGGGAAAAAAAGCAGGAAAAGGAGGAAGAAAGGGGAGGGCAACATGGAGGGAGGCAGGGCGCACAATGCTGACCCAGCGCACACGTCTCCAGGCATCCCAGGCTGCACCAGGTGGTGCTGCACATTGAACATGGGCACGGACCCCGAGCTCATCATGGGCTGCACCCATGGAGGGCTCCCCTTTGCCCTGATTGCATGTGGAATGGAGGGAAAACAGTCAAAGGGAATGAAAAGGTTTGCAACAGAAACCGGCAGTCTCCTGGCCCATCCCATCCCTTTCTCAAGTCCTGCTCCTGGAAGTAAACAATGCCACGTCCTTTAGTTGTCCTGTTTTTCTCTTCTGGTATTCACATCCATGTTTTAAGATAACATAAGTATACTACTAGTACCTAATTTTTCAATTTTCAGCTGGTGTGATAACACATTGACTTCTTTGAATGGAAAACTTGGATGTGGCTGCCTGACATCATCACCATCGGTCACCACCCCCCCACACAC
>NW_007732486.1:40972-49833 GCF_000696425.1 Galeopterus variegatus | reverse complement strand
ATGTGCTTGAACTTCTTACATGCTTAGTCATGACATTGTTATCAGTACTCCACACATCACAATGCCTATGCTCTAGACTTCTTTTTTAGTTAAATGGGCTACTAAAGTTGTGCTTTAGTTTGAATATGATATATGACAATAAAGGAACAATTTGCCTGTGTGGTTCAAACTGACCCTCTGTGGAACTGCAGTAGGCAAGTCCCAACACTGTTTAGAGCAGTTTTTCCAGCAGCAGTACTGGAAGAAGTAAACAGGCTCCCCAATGAGCAGCACCTTTGTTGTACATCACCCTCTCAGATGCACTAGTCATAACCGAAGTACCTGCCCAGGGGGCTCCACACCAGGAAGGCTGAGGGGGCTCTAAGAACGCCCTAAAGACAACAAATTTCAGAGAGAAGGACGGGGATCTGGGCATGTGGCAGAAAGAGTTAGAAGCAAAGGATGTGTGTAGCAACTTTTCCTTGGTGGACCTTAAGCTGTAAATTATATCAATGTGATTGTGACGTGTGACAAACACAATAGCTTTCCCTCTGTGATCAACTGACTAAAAGCAATTTTTGGTACCCAGGACCCTCTCTCCAGTGCTAGGTGAAGCTCAGACAGCCCTGGTACAGCACAGCCATTGAATTTTTTAAACTTTCAGCAGTGGTCAATTGGGATGATATACTAGTGGGAGGGAACACACTAGCTGGTGTGTGAGATATACAGGGGAAGAGTAGCTACAAGGAGAATGGAATTAGCCGGTTACTGCTGTGCTAGATATTTCAGAGGAAGTGGTGGGGGGAGTGTGTTCGGGGNATGGAAAACTTGGATGTGGCTGCCTGACATCATCACCATCGGTCACCACCCCCCCACACACGAGTGTGCTCCTGTACACACCTACAAGCACACACTTCCCTGCCCCTGCATCCTCCAAAGATTATTCTCTCACAACACTCACTTAAATCAGTTTTCATATTTCATTATTATGGCCATGTAAATATCATTGGTAGCTGAGCTGCAGTTTATTACAATTACAATTTCTTTTTTGAACCACACTGGGATACAATTTCATGCCTATCAGATTGCCAAAAATTAAAAATTTCATGTTGCAAAGTATTGGTGAGGATGTGGCACAAAGGGGGTTCTCACATACTGCAGCTATGAGCATGAGCATGCTCGGGATGAGCTTGGGTTATAGTGAAACCGGGCTCTTTACCTTTTACATGTGGCTCCTTTGTGAAGGGTTTACAGAGAGCCAACAGAGCAGCAGGCTCTTTTAAACCATCTCCAATTATGAACTTCACAGGCAGGAAGATGATTAAAATTTAATAACGTATCTCAGCTTGTTGCCATTCAATTGAGCTGCTGTCTTCTTCACGTCAAGGAGAATAAAGAAGTGGAAAATGTTAAAAAGAANTTTAAACTTTCAGCAGTGGTCAATTGGGATGATATACTAGTGGGAGGGAACACACTAGCTGGTGTGTGAGATATACAGGGGAAGAGTAGCTACAAGGAGAATGGAATTAGCCGGTTACTGCTGTGCTAGATATTTCAGAGGAAGTGGTGGGGGGAGTGTGTTCGGGGGTGGCTAATGAGTAGCTGAGAGATTAATTACTGATTAAAAGCTATGTGTGAGAGCCAAAGAGCCTCCTTGATAGACTAAAAAGAGACTCCACCTCTGCAGAGAGGGCAGAGAAAGGTGAAGACCAGACCCAGGGCTTAATTGTCAGAGTAGCCGAGCTCCAAAGAGATTTAAACCCTATCCAAGCCAGATCTGCTATGCCAAGGTCATATCTCAGGTTGGGAAAGAATGGGACTCTGACAAATTAGATGAAACATCTAGATTGAAACCCACCGATAATCTTGAGAGGGTCCCCAGAACCCTCTGAAAGCTACAGAGGTGGCCCGCCCCTCTCCAGGACTAGCACTCCCCACATCCTTGCTTGAAGGTGATGCAGAAGCCTCTCCCCCCATCGGGAAAGCTGCTACACCAGAGCAGCTGCATGATGTAGCCGTCTCAGACCAGCAAGACCACACGTACAATTGTATTCTGAGGGTGCTTGGTCAAGAGGGCCAGGACAGAAGGTTGGCTAAAAGCAAGATTATCAACTTGGGAGCATTCTTCTAGGAAACATCATCTAACCCTTTGGCAAAGATCCCAGGAGATGGTGTAAACTGGCCACTAGCAAGGCTCTAAGAAGATGGAAAAGCCAAGACCCATGCCAAGTGAGGTGGGAATGTCAGAATTGGATGACAGATAGTGGAAACTGGCTTAAAGGGCTCAGAGGAGGGCACACTCAAGTGGATAACAGAGTAAGGCCTGAAACCCTGCCCCCCATAAGATGATTATGTTCCCCAGGGAGGCCTGGAGGACATTCCATTTGCTGAGGTCACAAGGAACAAACTAGTGAGAGGGTAGGCCAGGGCTGACGGGAGGAGAGGCCATCACGCTGCAAGACTCACTGATTGCGATGTGGAAGATTGCACCTAGACGCAGTAGGAGCCACTAAGCAGAGCTTAACTGTCAAAATCCAGCAGAGAGCAATTACCATAATGAGCACTGAGGTTGAAGTCAGGGGACCCGAGCCACAGGGAGGTATTGGGATGGTTAATAGAAGGCAGTGTCCTGGGGGTCAAATAGACCGTCAGTCAACAAGGATGCTACTCAGTTTGCACCATGGAAATAAATCAAGTTTGGATGATTAGGAGTCCGAGGGGAATGTCTCCAATAAAAAGTCAGAATCTCTTGCAGAGTTTCCAGATATGAACAAGTTTTTATACACAGATCTTAATGACTGAAGAAGAGGGCAAGTCTGCAGAAGGAGGGGACCCTCCCACACCCTCTAACACCACAGCCAAGTGTACACAGAAATGATTGTTCTGGTTCTTCCCTAGAGGAACCTACACCATTTACTTGGTGCTATGTGCACTGGAGAAAGATCCAAACATTTTTTAGGACCATTGGACACAGGGTCTGAGTGGACACTGATACCTGGAGTCCCGAAGCATCATGATAGCCTGTCTCTTCGAGTAGGGGTATATGAGAGCCTCAACCCACCTACTCCTCTTGCCCTACCTGCCACCCCCCTCTGGACCCTACCTCTGACATCAGATGGACACATGGAAGTGGGTATGAAGTGTGATCTTCGGGCCGGCCCGGTGGCGCACTGGAGAGTGCGCCGCTTGGGAGCGCGGCGGCGCTCCTGCCGAGGGTTCGGATCCCATGTGGAGACTGGTTCCCGCTCACTGGCTGAGCGCGGTGCGGGCACAACACCAAGGGTTGTGATCCTGTTGCCGGTCCCCAGTGAGGGCGCGACACCGAGGGTTGCGATCCCGTTACCGGTCAGTAAAAAAGATAAAAAGGAAAAAAAAAAAGTGTGATCTTCATTTGCATGTTAATGCCCACCTGGGAGCACTAAATAACCAAGTATAAAAATAAATAAATAACCAGTTGACATTAGTGACCTTCTGAAGTCAGCTACCCCAGTGCTGATGTGATGGGCATAGGAAAGAAATAGCCTAGGTAGCAGGGATGGAGGCTACCTCTGGGTCAACAACATGGACCCAACAGTCCAACTAAGGCCAATCTAGCTATGGCTGCTGTTAAAAATACAAACTACCAGCAAAAGAGACCAATACTCAGTATTCAATATGGTACCAGCCATTAAGGAAACCAGCCAGCCAATTAATTTGTAGTGGCAAGTTGACTACATTGGACTCCTTCTACCCTGGAAGGGTAAGAAATTCATTCAAAGCAGAATAGAGAAATATTTCATGCTTCCCTACCCCTAGAGCATATGGAGTGTCTGATTTACTGGCACAGGATCCCACACAGCATTGTATCAAACCACAGCATACACTTTGTAATAAAGGAGGCATAACAGTGGACCCATGACTGTGGAATACATCGATCATTTCACACAATACAGCAATCAGAAGATGCCAATCTGATGTAGTATTGGAAAGGACAGTCGAAGTCATAGCTGAAGCAACACTTTGGGAAGCAATATTCTACAGGATGGTTACCATCCTCCAGGATGCAGTACATGTGGTAAATCACAAACTTACAAGATGCTGTGTATCCAAAAAGAAGACTACATGGGTCCAGGCACTGAGGGATAGAAGCTGGAGTGACGCCACTTTCCCATCACTCCCAGTGACCCATTTGAGAAATTTGTGGGTGATCAGGACCAGACTCCTCAGTGATCAGGGTCTGGATCCCAGCACCAGCTAAGCCACTAAGATGAGCAGAGGTGCCAGCCAAATGTTAGAGGAATCGAGGACTGGTACCAGGGAAGGGAAATGAGTGGCAACCGTGATCCTGAGACCAGCTCCAACTGTGGAGCTTTTGTTTTATTCTGCTAATCTTCCTATTCCAACTTTCCCCCAGGAAGAAGTCCACTAATCCTGGAAGAGCTGGTCCCAGAATGAATATTAAAAAACTGGATTCAAGCAGCAGGAAGAATGAATTGCCCAAACCTCCCTCCAATGAAGAACTTGTCTGCTGCTGAGAGTGCTGTTAGAAGACAGTTTTTAGCTATCAGACTGTTCAGAGATGGCCTCAGCAGCAGAGCCCTGCCTCACCCAAGGTCATGTCCCTTCCTAGAGTGGCCCATGTGCAACGATGCAGGTGTATAAAAGCCTGGTCATCTCAACCCAACTCAGGACAACTCTGCAGGGCCATTCTAGCTAGGGAGCTCTCCCTAGGGTCGGCCTAGGCTGTGTTAAGACTGTGTCACATGCCAACTTCTCCCTCTCCTGTCCCTCCCATCTAAGAACACTCCTTAATAAACACCAGCACACTAGACTCTGTCTCAGCCAACCAGAAACTTCAGTCGTCACCCTCTCTCATCTGCACATGGAAGGGCAGCAGCCTGCAGTGGAGAATGGCATCCCGTGAGAAGACGTCATTTAGACAGTCCACCAGTACCCATCACAGAGCCTGAATCACAGTAAGAGTATGCATAGTAAATTTCCACTGACGGTGAACAATCTACCCCCATACCCACACCCTCTCGAAAATCTTGAACATTTAATAAAATGGGACTGGAAATTGCATTAAACACTGACAGCAAGCTGAAATTTTTCACAGATTCTTCATCAACTTGTGTCTTTAAAAAATGTAGATCAGGGGCTGAGCCCATGGCGCACTCGGGAGAGTGCGGCACTGGGAGCACAGCAGTGCTCCCGCCGCGGGTTCGGATCCTATATAGGGATGACCGCAGCCGGTGCGCTCACTGGCTGAGTGCAGTGCTGCGGCACTGGGAGCACAGCAGCGCTCCCGCCGCGGGTTCGGATCCTATATAGGGATGACCGCAGCCGGTGCGCTCACTGGCTGAGTGCAGTGTGGCCAGTCTCAAAAAGGACCAAAAAAACAAAAAATGTAGATCAGGTACAAATAACTGTTTGTTAAGTAATGTTAATATTTCGGGTCAAAAGTTTTTACATCGTTTTCTGTAGGAACTTTAGATTCTTTGAAAGGGCTCCAGACATTCCATACATTTTTAATAATATATTTTTTAATTTAAAAAATGGTGATAAGAAAACAACAAATGCACTCAAATGTGTTACATCAAAGGAGGTCATCAACACTTATAAGCTAAGGTGCTGCCAGATCAGTAAAATACCCTATTCCCTCTCTGGGTATGTCTGTACTTTTGTAAATGTGTTGTTAATTTAGAGTCTATATTGTGCCTAAATCATTTTTAAAATTCAGACCTGCCCACATCACCTTGTGTAAAATTGTACAAGCACATGCACAACTACACATGTGTGCTTTGCCCAATGAACATGACACAAGTTTTAGGGGCATCCTCCACTATTGTAAGTAGCTGTTATTATTATAAGGTTTCAGTGCTTGTTAGCTGTGTGCATGCGGATAAGATTTTTCTTTAAACTCTCTGAGCTTCATGGATCAGTGAGCCTTTACTGCATAATAAACCACTTCCACACTTAGTGACTTAAAAACCTTATTTAGCACAGTTTTGTGTTAGTCAGCAACTTGGACTGAGTTCAGCTGGGTGGCTCTTCTGTCTCTTCCAGCTCACCCGTGCATCTTCAGTCCATTGCTTCATTGCTATGGGTGATTTTGTCTGGCCTCTCTCACAGATCTGGGGCCTCACCTAGGACAACTCATCTGTGCTACAGGTGGTCTCTCATCTTCTCATCTTCCAGCAGGAGACCTGGGCTTGTTCACCTGGTGGTGACAGGGTTCAAAGTGAGAATCGCTGTGTGCAGAATCCTGTAATCCAGGCTCAGAACTTCCCCACTGTCACTTCCACTGTGTTCTTTTGGACAAAACAGGGCACAAGGTTGACACAAACTCAAAGGATAGAGAAATAGAATCCCCCTCTTTATGGTATGGAAAGAATTTGTGGCCATTTTTGCAATCACCTACTTGGTGTTCCCATCTATAAATAAAAGAAACTTCACATGATTGCTGTATTAAATGGGATAACATATGAAAATCACAGGGCACATTGGAAGTGCTCAATAAACATTGGTAACTTTCTTTTCTCCACTCCCTTCAGACTAAGGCGGTGGGGCCACAGAGCAATGAGACACTCTTTTTGTGTAGTTCATGGAAAACGTCTTACTAATTTAAGGTTTAAATGGATGCTGATTTTGATTAACTTTATTAGGTTATATACTAAATCTATTCATTGCAAATCTATATACAAATTAATTATATGCACACATATGTATGATACCAAGACAAATGTATAGATAAATTCTATACCTACCTATTCTAGTGTAAAAACTTATCTCCAAAGAGGACACCGGTGAACCAACTCCTCCCAGTATTTGATCCCTTGTGTCTGGGCTGGCCCTGTCACTTACAACCAACTGAATCTGGTGAAAGTAGTGCCAGTTCCAGGCCCAGACATTAAGACAATAGCAGCTTCTGTTTCCTAGGTCCTGAAACACTAATTCATGCTCCCCGGGCCTCCATGTAAGGAGTCCAATGACACCCCGCTGCCTCCAGTTGTTCCAGCCCGCAGTTACTTGAAGCTTCACAGATGGGGCTCCATCCAACACAGAGCAGAGATGAATCATCCTTCTCGTGCCCTGAATTCCTGATCCACAGAATCATAGATACAATAAGAATAATAAAAAATATATATTTTTAAGCCACTAAGTTTTGGGGTAGTTTGTAGTGCAGCAATAGATAATTGGAACAATAAGGAAAACTCTGGACATTGCTGAATATTTTCACTGGGAACAGAGAGCTGAAAGCTATTACCATAATGCTGCTGCTAGACCACACACAGTCCATTGATCCGTGAATCTAAGAGGAGCTAGGAAATCAGGAAGGCTGGCATGATTTAAAGGAGGTGGGCGAGGGGAGTGTGGTGTCACCACGGTGTCAAGACCCAGCGCCACTCACTGTCTGTAGAGCGATGATTATGAGCAGAGCAGCTGTGCTTAGACCTGCTCATTCTCCACACTGGTTCCTGGAGCACTTGGCTCAGCACCATCTGCAAGGCCTCCTGAAGGTTAAACAGACAACCAGACTCCTCAGCAATGAGGTCCTGGAGCAAAGGCAGGTGTGTGGGCCTGAATGAACACCCCTAATTGCACATCTGGATGTACAGAACGCAGATAAAACCACGAGCTTTAAGTGCTGCCTGGGATAGCAAGTTGGAATGAGGCAATTACAAGCAGGGCAAGCATAACTAATACTTTCATGGTGTCCTGAAGCTCTGGTTCTCACTCCACAATCCAGTTAGGCAATGTTGGGGAGCCTCAGCAGAGGCAGAATATGCCCTCCCAATGTGCCCTTCTGTACGGAATGTAGCACCCCTTGGAACAGAGACTCAGAGAGGAAAAGAAAGCATCAAAGCTGCTAACTCTGATACCAGATCTAATACCAAGTGAGCAAAGGCAGGAGTTGTTTATCTGGCTTCTTCAGCCACATCTGTACATTCAGATACAACCACCGAGCATTTATTGAACACCTATCCTGTGTCCTATGTTTTTCTGGGGTCTCTAGGAGGATGGGACCAAATTTCTAAAAATCAAGATGCTGGCAATCAACTGCTACATGTCTATACCAGGCATGTACTGCGATTCAATTAGTGAACATCACCAGATTCAACAAATGAGTGCTTTACTCCAGTGGACAAGTATTTTTTTATGCACCTCCTATTTGTCAGATGATGTGCAAGGAGTTCAAGATCTGATGGGGAGTCAAGAGAGGGTTTAAATTATGAAACCAGGAAACTGCCCACATCAGAAAGAAGACTAAGTACCGGGGGAAGACACAGACAGACAAGGGTAATTTTGACTGGAGAGGCTAGGAAGGCTTTACAGAAGACCTGACCTGTGAACTGAGACTTAACGGCAGATGAGAAGGATTTCAGGAAGCAGGAGTCAAGAAAATACACATTCAAGGACAGAAAAAGAAAGCAGCATTATAGCCAGAAGAAACAGAGCAAAGGAACTGGAGACTAAAACAATATGGGGTGTTTCTGGAAGGGGGAGCATAAAGTGACAGGAGAATAAAATGAGTAAATGGGAGGGAGGATAAAAGAAGGGAAAGCTGGGAGGGAAGTTGGACCCACACTATGCAAAGCCCTGAATGTCATGTTAAGCCAGGCGGAATTAATTGTATTAGCATGAAGTACTGCATCGTGAGGTGCTGGGAAGTAAAAAAAGACCAACTCAAGATAATAGAAAAATGCCTGCAATGAGCAAAAACCTGCAAGCTACCGCCACCAGGGAGAATTTCTCATGCCCTTAGCACTGTCAGCAAACTCCTCATTGCACCAGTGGCAGGGTGGGGACTGAGGGCATCGCAGTCCCTGCCGCGCCCCAGCTCCTCCCATAGTGCTGCCCTGTAATGAATATTTATGAAAAGGAGTAAATGAATGGATTTT
>NW_007732486.1:38175-40472 GCF_000696425.1 Galeopterus variegatus | reverse complement strand
TTTTCCCCTGCCTACCTAAGTTAAAAATTCTTTCTCTTGTTTGTATCACAGCATCCTGCTTGCTCCTGAAGCCATTTCTATGTTTTTGTGGCTTTCTCTAAGATTTTGAGTAATTTAGGGGCAAGGACCAAGCTGTGTGTATCCACATACGCCCTGACACCTAGCACGGCGCCTTGCAAACAGCAGCTGCTCATCGTCTGTCGAGTGTAAAAATAATAGGAAGGATAAAACAGTCTAATTGTCTCACATCGATATGTTAAAAGGAAAATGATTTAAATTTGCCATCATTTCTGGTGTCATTTATGGATTTGTTGTTGTTCAACACTTAACAAAGAAGAGATATTTCCCATCACTCCTTTTCTGCCTATCGTCATGTGCATAAATATTTCTCCGTTCCTTTGTCATCCACAAAATCATCTTTTTTCTTATTTCGTGTCCTCTTTCTCAGAAACCTGAACTGGGGTCTACTGAAATGAATCTCCTGTTTTTTCATTTCCTGGTGTAATTTCATCCTCAGACAAATTTTCTCACCTCCTTCCTACACCTCTGTCATCCTTTCATGAATGCAAATGGCCTTCTCTAACATCCTTCCCTAAATAAATGTTCAACTCTCAGACGACTTTGTTCTTTTTCTTTGTTTCCACGGATTCTTTTCAATTAGTGCCCAAGTGTGTTAAAACCTTTTTGAAAGGTCATTTTACTAGTAGCTTATTCTCTTTTTCTTAGTCTCCAGCCTAAAGTCTATCAGTTTGTGATCATATTGCCTGAGCTTCCCTACAGTTTAATGCATTCTCTCTGCAAGCTTTAAACTAGGAGAGTAACTGTCCTACCCATTTATTCTTTCTCCCAGTAATTATCCCCACATTACTATTAGCACAGATTTTTAACTGGACTAACAAAAATCAATCATTAGATAATACCATCTATGGGCTATACTTTAAAAAAAAGGAAGGCATAGAATATCATCAGACGTTCTTTAGAACTTAGAGTAGTGGTCTTTGGCTTTTTTTCCACATGTATTTCTGAAATAATTTTTTTAACTATGTACTACATTTTGCTTCTTTAAATTGACAGATGAATTTTTTCATCACAAGGTAATTAATTGAAAGGATGCTACTGCNTCTTTAAATTGACAGATGAATTTTTTCATCACAAGGTAATTAATTGAAAGGATGCTACTGCCGTCTGTGCACTGTAAGTGTTGGCATTACAGAACAAAACAGTGATATCCTTCTTTATCCAATGGTATCTAAACACAGTAATAATTGAAGCCCATGATCTATTTACACAAATGTGAAAAAGCTCACTTTACATTCTTCTTGTTTCTCCCATATTTCTATCCCACTTCCCCCTCAGCATTTTGTCTTAGTGTAGCACATTTTTATGTTTTTATTTCTTTCGTTGATTGTTCCATTCCTCTGCATCATAATATGCATATAAATTACCTATAGGCTTTATAAGTGTTAAAAAGTGCTTTAGATTAAGTTGTCATTACAGTTTTATTAGTATACAATCAATGCAACATAAATATGTTATAATTTTGATAAACAAGTATTAAATATAAAATACGTACCTCTTACTAAGATGGCTGTGGCTGTACCTTCATGTGTTCAGGCTGCTATAATAAAATACCAAAAACTAGGTGGCTTACAAACAACAGAAATTTATTTCTCACAGTTCTGGAAGCTGTGAAGTCCAAGGTCAAGGTGCTGGCAGATGAAGTGTCTGGTCAGGACTCGTTTCCTGGTTTATAGACGGTGCCCCTTTGCTGTGTCCACACATGGTAGAAGAGAGAAGACAGCTCTCTGAGGCTTCTTTTATAAGGGTACTTCATCCCACTCATGAGGGCTCCACCCCCAGGACCTAATCACCTCCCAAAGGCCCCACCTCTAAATCTATTGGAAGTTAGGTTTCAACATGTAAATTTTGGGGGGACACAAACATTCAGACCATGGAAAACTGTTTTGAGTGTCTTGAAGATTTTGTGTGTGTGCGTAGGTTCTTAATTCTTCTATCTGAGATCACTATTTCTTATTTCTAGAAGGAGAAAACACAAAGCATCATCTCTACTTCTAGCTTCTATCTTTACAGATGGTTCACAGGAACTACAGACATTGGAAGGACTAGTTGTACCACAGCAGTGACTCAATCCTTTGATTTCCTCCCATGTTATATGCCAGAAATTATATAATGATTTATATTCAAACATATATTTATAAAGGTATCAGCTGACAGCTCAATGGGTCTTTGTTCTATTTTGTCGAAAGCAAATAATTGGGATCCACCACACTTGCCGC
>NW_007732486.1:30230-37649 GCF_000696425.1 Galeopterus variegatus | reverse complement strand
GAAAACACAAAGCATCATCTCTACTTCTAGCTTCTATCTTTACAGATGGTTCACAGGAACTACAGACATTGGAAGGACTAGTTGTACCACAGCAGTGACTCAATCCTTTGATTTCCTCCCATGTTATATGCCAGAAATTATATAATGATTTATATTCAAACATATATTTATAAAGGTATCAGCTGACAGCTCAATGGGTCTTTGTTCTATTTTGTCGAAAGCAAATAATTGGGATCCACCACACTTGCCGCCGTAGATTAGCTATCATAGATTTGCTACCCTGTTCTTAGAGTTATTCACCTTCTCAGTTTCTAGGAAGTACATAAGAAAAGACTTTTCCAAGACTTAACAGAATATTATTGCTTACATCTGTTAGCCTTTTAACCCAAAAGCACCTTATTTAACCAAGATATTCCAAGACGGGAGGTATGTCACTATATTCTCCTGAAGAATACACTCTCTCCAGCTTCCAAGGCTGTTTACTATTTAAACATGTCTTTTCTTAGAAGGCTCAGGCTTTGTAGGAACATGAGCTATTAAGGGAACGTTGTCTGTTAACACATGTGTTGTGACTGTATTTTCATCAAAATCTTGGAGCTGTGAATTAGCTCATTCAATTTATGAAAAATGCCCCCCATGCAGCTTAACTAGCAAAGTCACTGCATGATCAAATACATTCGTCAAATAAGACTCTTTTCTGTTACCAAAAAAAAAGAGGCTAACTTCATTTTCAAGTTCAAATGAGCATATTTTCAGTAATCTCTATAACAACTAGCTCCCTACTAAATTCCATTCATGTCAACCCTGACATAGGTCAAAATATCTTGTTTCTAATTCCATGCATTACTTTTTACAGAAATAAGAATATGGCAGGGCAAACCAAAGCTCCATGTTGGGTTTTGGTGCATGATGAAAGGGGGTTTGCTGGCACCAATATTTCAAATTGTTGTTTGTTTGGTGCCTCAGCAATTTTTACACTTGTGGCTCAATACCACTGTGGATAAGAGGTGTGCCTTATTATTTGTAAATTGAGAGAAAGGCAGTTGTGGAAGACAGGTGAGAAAGGAGAAATAATTTGTTGTCACAATCCCAAGTAAATCTTCATGCAATCTTAGGAAAATGGAGGTGAGGCACTGGAAATCTGTTTTTACAATGGTCGTGCCCATGTGTCCCTTGTAAAGCTTTTGTGTACCCTCTGAATACCCCAGCTGGCTTAGTGTAAATTAGCTGTGGGTACTGTGAAAGAACAAAATTGGTGTTGGTGAATGATCAAAGGAAGGTCATAGAGCCAGAATATCTACACTTTCGAGATGAACAGCTTTGTGTCATTGCCCTTAAATCACTGTACTTAAATTTCAGTAACTTTAAATATAATGAATAGGTCACATAATTCTGTATTTTCTAATCTGAAGAATGCTATGCTAACTTTCTTTGTCACCCCTCAGAGCACTCAAAGTTCTGTATTAAAAATACGATAAATATAAACGAGGAGTGAGAAAACATATAAATTTAGAACATGAATAATAACTCAGCATGATAAGCAACTCAAAGGATGTTTGATGCCCAAAACATCTAATGTCTTGAAATTCTGCAATAAAAACTGTGGCTCTTACTCTTATTTATAATGATAATGGTGGTTAATTCAAAAAGCAGTTGGTCCTGGAGGTACAACAAAGGCAATTTTAAACACTAATAAAGGGACGCTGCCAAGCAGATCCAGCTAATGATTTATAAAGATAAAAAAAACTACTTTAATGGAGTTTTTCCCCTTGCTTATCACGTACAGCTTCAATTGTAGTGGAACATTTGATTTTGAGAGAGAGAAAAAAAGGTCAATTTAGCTTTTACTTTATTTTTGGTCCATTATTCTATATTCCAATTACACTTACCGCTTCAGTGTGTGAACAGAGAACACAGTACACAGCCACAGGCAGCACCATAACAGAAGCAACACCACGATTCCTGAAGCCGGTTTAGTCACAGGAGCACATCAGCACAAGAATCGCTGGGCATTGCAAAAAAAAAAAATTTTACTGAGTGAAAATACATTAGCTAAAAACAGAATATCTGATTCTTGCCTTCAGAGAATACCAATAAGAACCATTATTTATAAAGATAAGCTATGCAATTAATAAGTTAAAAATTACTCCCAACATCTATTACTCTGTATATTTGAGTAAATATCACTTTTTATCCTAAACCAAATTGTGGGAAATAACTGCAAATGCAATAGAATACTGTTTCAAGAAACTCTGGTTTCATATATACAGCAGGTAGGCGGATGCTGACCCAGGTCCTCCCCTCGCTCCATGTATAATGCAATCCAAGCCCTCCTGCTTCTGAACTCTCACTGTCCGTTCTTCCTAAACCGCTGAACATACAAAGGCAAGTCCTGCAGCACTGTGGGTCAGAGTCACAGCGACCAGAAATGAGGCAGGAATCACCATGCCTGTTCTCCTGTGATCATGCCTGCAATTGGGACAAACCAGGCATGAACGTGTTCTCTCGCCCATGGTGCCACCAGGAACCAACTTTCCAGATTATGCAGCTGGAAGCATCATCTAATTACCACCCCGTAAGTGGATCTTCAGGGAATTAAAAAGCTCACCAGTAGCTGCAGCTGAGATCTCCATCGGTAGGCAAAACCATGACTATTTGGAATTTTTATGAAAAGTCTCCTAACATAAATTCCCACTGATCTGAGTAGCTGAAATCTAAGATTACAAATAAACTAATGGGGGAGGTAGAGAGGGAAGGAAGGGAGGGGGGGGAGAGAGAGAGAGAGAGAGAGAGAACCATTGTTCATCTCTCTTGAAAATAAAATTTCTGGAGATAGAAATGTAGAACAGGGAGACTTCTAAATGTTGCCTTGGGTTTTTAAACAGGATATAACATTCCTGAGTGAGAAATGTACATGCAGATGGTGGGGTGTAGGGAATGGGGGGCAGGGAGGAGAGCTTATACACTCTCACTGAAGTTGTCAGTACTGTCTACACTCCAGACCATTTTACCAAAACCATGGTTCCATTGCCCAAGCCTTTGATTTGCTTCTCTTAGGCAAACAGTTTCTCTTTGCCAAATCATTTGAGAATGTAATGGTTCCATTGCCTTTATGCTCAAGCCTTTGATTTGCTTCTCTTAGGCAAACAGTTTCTCTTTGCCAAATCATTTGAGAATGTGGAGGTCTGGATTTACAAATGGTATATGTTTATTCTAAATACCTGAAGTGTGCATAGTTTATAACCTACAGAATTTTGAAAATCCTGGATTGTAATTTGATAGATCAGTCTAGTGGAAATAGAAAAGAGATGTTGTTCCTCGCATTTTCATTCCCACTGGAATAAATTGAAGTAATCATGTGCCCACCAAAGACTAGAAAAATGAAACTTGGGGTGGGATGTAAGGCCAGTGCTCTGAAGTGAGACTTGACCAATCGTATGCTGGCACACCCTCCAAGTAACTCAGTTTTCTTAAGAGCCTGATATGAAATAACCCACTTGCCACAGGTCCCACCAGAGGAAATAAGGAAAGATCAGGGGACCAAATGACAAGGAAGCCCAATTAAGACATGGGGAGAACATCACGCCCCATAAAGGGGGAGCATTAGAGGGCTGCCAGAAATCAGAAAACACCAGGAAGACAGCTGTGAGAGAAGAGCAGGATGAGATTCCAGTCCTCAGAGTAAACTGAGCTCAGCTCCCTCAGGGACCATCACCCCGTGGCTGCCTTTACACTGTTTTTTGCTTTAGGCTGACCTTTCCAGACTAACAAATCCATTTGTTCAAAATGTGGCACACTTATGATCACAGTGAGAGAAAACAGGCAATCTCATAGCATTGGTGGATGTCCAGGTTGGAGGAGGATCTGGCTATATGTATCGAAAGCCTTAAAAAGTATATTTGACTGAGCAGTTCTATCTCCAGGACTGAGACAACAGGAAATACCAGGGATGTGTGCAAAGATATATATGTATATATGTATATCATCACCACATTTATTATTGTAACTGATGATACCAGCCATTTAGTCCCTCCCTAATGAACTGAGGGTCCTGGGGGCTTAACTATGTCAATGCAGTCTTTTTTATATTATTAACTGAAGAAAAATAGGTGCCCTTTAAATATTTTTTAAGATTAGAAAACAAAAAGAAGTTGGAAGAAGTCTAATCAGGACTGTAAGGTGAATGCCTAATGCTTTCCCTTTAAGACTCTCACAAAACTGCCCTTGTTTGATGAGAGGAGTGAGTAGCGGCATTGCTGTGGTGGAGAAGAACTCACTGGTGGAGATTTCTCAGGCTTTTTCAGCTAAAATTTTGGATAACTTTCCCAAAATACTCTCCTAATAAGCAGATGTTATCATTCTTTGGCCCTCCAGAGTCAACAAGCAAAATGCCCTGAGCATTCCAAAAAACTGTTACCATGACCTTTGCTCTTGACTGGTTCATTTTGCTTTGACTGGACCACTTCCATCTCTTGGTAGCCGTGGCTTTGATTGTGCTTTGTCTTCAGGATTGTACTGGTAAGCCATGTTTCATCTTCTGTTATAATTCTTCAAAGAAATGCTTCAGGATCTTGATCCAACTTGGGTAAAGTTTCGATTAAGAGCTCTGCTCTTGTCTGTAGCTGATCTGGCTGCAACAATTCTGGTACCCGTCAAGAGGAAAGTTTGTCCAACTGTAATTTTTGTCAGAATTGTTTAAGCTGAACTAATTCAGATGTCTACACTGTTGGCTATTGTTTCTGCTGTTAGTCATCTGTCCTTTTCAATTAGGGCACAAACAAAATCAATTTTTCCCTAGCAAATTGATGTGGAAGGTCTGCCACTATCAATGGCTCCGTCTTCAACATCGTGTTATCCCTTCTTAAAATGAGTTATCCATTTGTAAACTGCTGATTTCTTTGGGGCATTGTCCCCATTAACTTTTTGTAAAGCATCAGGGATTTCACCATTCTTCCACCCAAACTTCACACATATCTGATGTTCGTTCTTTAATTTTAGCAGAATTCATGTTGCTCTGATAGGAGATATTTTCAAACTGATGTCTTATCCTTCCTAGTGCCTCAAACTAGATCCTGTTCAGACATGTTATAACATGTTTATTTTGGTGCAAAAAAATTGAAATCCACGCATAAGTTTTTCAAACTATGCCTTTTCCATGAACTGTTTGAAGACTACTCATATGTATGTGTGTTTATTAAATAAACATATATGCATATATCAACAAAGAATAGTAAACTGCACACCGAAATGTTAACAGTAGTGGGATTACATGTGAATGTTATTTTCATTTTTGTACATTTCTGAATTTTCCTAATTTTTTTACAAATACTTATTTTTCATGATTCAAAAAAGCAATGATTCTTTAAAACTTACCTGCAACATTCCTGTTCATTCCTCTCAAAATAAAAGTCACAAAGAAGTAGTACCAGCTTCCCACTTCATGACATCTAAAAACTGGTCATTTGATATTTTTTTCTTCTCTTTTTTTAAAATTTTACTTCTCAAAATACATTGTACTTGATTTTCATGCTCCTTTACCCATTCCTCTCCACCCCCCTGCCCACATCATATCTGTTCACTTGATTTAAATAGTTTGAGGAATTTTTGTAGTTATTCTGTCTTCTTCTCCCCCAACCCTTTATTTGTTTGTGTGTTTATTTATTTATTAATTTTTAGCTCTCACAAGTAAGTGAGAACACGTGGTATTTCTCTTTCTGTGCCTGACTCGTTTCACTTAATATAATTTTCTCTAAGTCCATCCATATTGTTGTGAATGGTAGAATTTCATTCTTTTTTATAGCAGAATAGTGTTCCATTGTGTAGATATACCACAGTTTCCATATCCACTCATCTGATGATGGACATTTGGGCTGGTTCCAGCTCCTGGCTATTGTAAACAGAGCTGCAATAAACAATGTAGAACAGGTATCCCTTTGGCATGATGACTTCCATTCCTCTGGGTATATTCCCAGCAGTGGGATAGCTGGGTCATATGGTTGATCTATCTGCAATTGTTTGAGGAAACTCCATACCATTTTGCATAGAGGCTGCACCATTTTGCAGTCCCACCAACAGTGGATGAGAGTTCCTTTTTCCCCGCAACCTCCCCAGCACTTATCATTCTCAGTCTTTTGGATATAAGCCATCCTAACTGGAGTGAGATGGTATCTCACTGTGGCTTTGATTTGCCTTTCCCAGATCCTGAGTGTGTTGAGCATTTTTTCATGTGTCTGTTGGCCATTCATATATCTTCCTTTGAGAAAAGCCTATTCAGCTTCTTTGCCCATTTTTTAATTGGGTTATTTGCATGGGTTTTTTTGTTTTGGGGTTTTTTTTATTTGTTGGTTTGTTTGTTTTTGCTGTAAAGTTGTTTGAGTTCCTTGTATATTCTGGATATTACTCCTTTGTCAGATGTATATTTTGCAAATATTTTCTCCTACTTTGTTGGTTATTTTTTTACTCTGTTGATTGTTTCTTTTGCTGTGCAGAATCTTTTTAGTTTGATATACTCCCATTTGTTTATTTTACCTTTAGTTGCCTGTGCTTTTTGGGTCTTATTCATGAACTCTGTGCCCACTCCTACTTCCTGGAGTGTTTCCTCTATGTTTTCTTTAAGGAGTTTTATTGTTTCAGGATGTATATTTAATTCTTTAATCCATTTTGAGTTGATTTTGGTATATGGTGAAAGATACGGATCTAGTTTCATTCTCCTACAGATAAGTATCTACTTTTCCCAGCACCACTTGTTGAAAAGGCAGCCACTTCCCCAATATGTAGATTGGCTGCCTTTGTCAAAGATCAGATGGCTGTAGGTGTATGGATTGATTTCTGGGTTCTCTACTCTATTCCATTGATCTGTCTGACAAAATTCAACATCCTTTCATGATAAAGACTCTCTACAAGTTACGCATAGACAGAAAGTACCTCAACATAATTAAAGCCATATACAATAAGCCCACTGCCAATATCATCCTTAATGAGGAAAAGCTGAAAGCTTTTCCCTTAAACACTGGAACTAGACAAGGATGCCCACTCTCACCACTCCTATTCAACATAGTGTTGGAAGTACTAACCAGAGCAATCAGAGAAGAGAAGGAAATAAAGGGCATCCAGATTGGAAAGGATGAAGTCAAGCTGTCCCTTTTTGCAGATGATATGATCCTATATATTGAACAGCCTAAAGCTTCTATAAAAAATTCTCCTGAAGTTGATAAATGATTTCAGCAAAGTTGCAGGATACAAAATGAACACACAAAAATCAGTAGCATTTCTATACTCCACCAGTGAACATGCAGAAAAAGAAATCAAGAAAGTTAGCCCATTCACAATAGTCACCAGAAAAATCAAATATTTAAGAATAAAGCTGAGCAAGGATGTGAAAAATCTCTTTGAAGGGAACTACAAAACACTGTTGAGAGA
>NW_007732486.1:23834-29215 GCF_000696425.1 Galeopterus variegatus | reverse complement strand
TTCTATACTCCAACAGTGAACATGCAGAAAAAGAAATCAAGAAAGCTAGCCCATTCACAATAGCCACCAAAAAAATGAAATATTTAGGAATAAAGCTGATCAAGGATGTGAAAAATCTCTATGAAGAGAACTACAAACCACTGTTGAGAGAAATTAAAGAGGACACAAGAAGATGGAAAGATATCCCATGCTCTTGGGTTAGAAGAATTAACATTGGGAAAACGTCCATATTAGCCAAAGTGATCTACAGATTCAATGCAATCCCCATCAAAATTCCAATGACATTTTTCTCTGAGATGGAAAAAGCTGTCCAGACATTTATATGGAACAACAAAGGACCATGCATTGCCAAAGCAATCCTGAGCAAAAAGAATAAAGCTGGAAGCATTAAACTACCTGACTTTAAACTATATTACAAAGCTATAATAACCAAAACAGCATGATACTGACTTTTTTCTTTTGTATTAAAAACCTAAGTGTGAAAGAGGGGAACAACTTGACTAATGCCCAAGGGAGAAGATCAGAACATCCACTGGGTCAAATCCTTGAGTCATATGACTGATTCCCATAGATGTGATTATTAAGATCAAACATTTAGATAATTCAATATCACTTTCATTTAAGAGAAGGCAAAGAGTTTATCGTTTTCTTAAGATAAAAAAGTATCTTGAGAGATGATATTATTTTTCTATTATTATATTCTGACGAGTTATATAAAGTGACATCAAATGGAAGTTATATATCACTTCAATGGTCCTTATGCATCCTATTGTAAAATGTGCACATACCATCTACATGGGTCTTTTTTTTCTGTATCAGATTAGGAGAAAGTGCCTGGTATTTGAAATGTGCTCAATTAGATTTCAGAATATCGAAACGAATTGTCAAATAAGAGATAAGTATGTAAAATATCTTTATAAAATGCTTGAAATATTGCTGAACTTGACCTATGAGAAACAGAGAGGAGCCAGAAACCTGCAGTTCAAAAAATTTCCCAATTTTCTAAAATGTGGCAAGTAGACACTAAAAATACAGATTAGCAAGCTTGACACCAAATGATAAAACTTTGTAGAATGAAACACTAAACAAATGGTGTGCGAGCACTTAGAAAAGGATCTCTGATTGCTAGAAACCAATACGGACTCAAGGAAAAAAACAAGAAAAAGACAATCAACATCATTTTTAAAATAGGATTGTTAAACTAAGGTGTGCTGTAAATATATTTGCCAATTTAGTTTTGAAAAGGCATTTATCAAATTCATCAGATCCCTGCATACAAGATAGAGAAATGTGAGTTAGACGCAAGTCCAGGAGGTAGATTGTTAGGATTTACAAAGGGTAGTGACTGATGAGCCCATGTCATCTTGAATGGAAGCCTTCACAGTGTGGGTGTGTGCTTATGTGCATGTGTGAGTGAATGTATGAGGGGGTATGTATGTACATGTGCGTACGCATGAGTGGGTGAGAAGGCTTAATGGAGAGCTACTACTACACACACACGTACACATTTGCCTTGCTAATTTTCCTCATTTCCTGACTTTTCCTTATCCCACACATTAATGCCTTACTGAGTCCTTTCAACTTCTCTTCCAAAGCATGTACCACATTTATCTACTTGGCACCACCTCTCGCCTGGATCACAGCAAACACCTCCTAGCCAGTTATCTTTTCTGATTCTCAGCCCCTACAAGCCATTTCCACACCAAAGCCAAGGTGAGCTTTTAAAACTTCAATTAGGTCACTCCATACTTCTGCTTAAAATCCTCCAATTTATTAGAACAAATGAAAACTCCATACTCCAGCCAGCAAAGCTCCATGTCTGGCTGTTCTCTCCCACTGGACAGCCAGGTCATTGTGACACTCTCCCCGCACTCCCTGCACTGCAGCCACTCTCGCCTAATGCATTTGAACTAGCCGTGCCCTTTGCCCGGAAGGTCCTTTTCCAGAGAACTCTTCCTTCCACTTTTCCCTTAGAATGAGGAAGAAAAATATAAACAAGACCAAGAAAAATTTACACCTGCATTTAAAAATGAAAACAAAAACAAACTAGAGACTGACCTTAATAATTAACTGTAAAAGTTACTAAACATTCACAAAAATAATCATTCACTAACATTCACTGAGTGTTCTAGAGACTAGGGATAAACCTCATGAAGCTTACACTGTGTTGGGGGAGACGAAAACAAGCAAATACATAACGAGTGCTATTAAAGCAGAGCAGTAGCAGGGCTAGGGAGAGGTGGTTGCTGTTCCAGATAGGGTAGCCAAGGAAGGCCTCTCTGATGAGGTAAGACATTTGATTGGAGACCTGGCAGAGGTGAGAGGGCAAACCCAGAGAATATCCAGGGAAGGAGAATCCCAGGAAGAGAAAGCAGAAACTGCAAAAGACCTGAGGTGGCAGCATGCTTGAGCATACCTGAGTGTACAAAAAAACAACGGTTTTAGAAGGAAACAAGAATGTGGGGTGAACACGTTAGAGATGTATAGAAGACTACACCCCAGACACAACCAGGGGCCAGATCAAACAGGGCCTTGAGAACAGAAATCGTCTGTTATCATGTATGTTTCTTTGGGGGGCAGGAGGGGGAGTGATACCATTTCTTCAGTATGATCAAGTATCCCCTCTCCCAACTTTTCTTTTTTTTTAAGTAGGACTCAAAGTTAGGAAAAATATGAATATTGCTACAAAGGAAGTCAGAANATGAGGGGGTATGTATGTACATGTGCGTACGCATGAGTGGGTGAGAAGGCTTAATGGAGAGCTACTACTACACACACACGTACACATTTGCCTTGCTAATTTTCCTCATTTCCTGACTTTTCCTTATCCCACACATTAATGCCTTACTGAGTCCTTTCAACTTCTCTTCCAAAGCATGTACCACATTTATCTACTTGGCACCACCTCTCGCCTGGATCACAGCAAACACCTCCTAGCCAGTTATCTTTTCTGATTCTCAGCCCCTACAAGCCATTTCCACACCAAAGCCAAGGTGAGCTTTTAAAACTTCAATTAGGTCACTCCATACTTCTGCTTAAAATCCTCCAATTTATTAGAACAAATGAAAACTCCATACTCCAGCCAGCAAAGCTCCATGTCTGGCTGTTCTCTCCCACTGGACAGCCAGGTCATTGTGACACTCTCCCCGCACTCCCTGCACTGCAGCCACTCTCGCCTAATGCATTTGAACTAGCCGTGCCCTTTGCCCGGAAGGTCCTTTTCCAGAGAACTCTTCCTTCCACTTTTCCCTTAGAATGAGGAAGAAAAATATAAACAAGACCAAGAAAAATTTACACCTGCATTTAAAAATGAAAACAAAAACAAACTAGAGACTGACCTTAATAATTAACTGTAAAAGTTACTAAACATTCACAAAAATAATCATTCACTAACATTCACTGAGTGTTCTAGAGACTAGGGATAAACCTCATGAAGCTTACACTGTGTTGGGGGAGACGAAAACAAGCAAATACATAATGAGTGCTATTAAAGCAGAGCAGTAGCAGGGCTAGGGAGAGGTGGTTGCTGTTCCAGATAGGGTAGCCAAGGAAGGCCTCTCTGATGAGGTAAGACATTTGATTGGAGACCTGGCAGAGGTGAGAGGGCAAACCCAGAGAATATCCAGGGAAGGAGAATCCCAGGAAGAGAAAGCAGAAACTGCAAAAGACCTGAGGTGGCAGCATGCTTGAGCATACCTGAGTGTACAAAAAAACAACGGTTTTAGAAGGAAACAAGAATGTGGGGTGAACACGTTAGAGATGTATAGAAGACTACACCCCAGACACAACCAGGGGCCAGATCAAACAGGGCCTTGAGAACAGAAATCGTCTGTTATCATGTATGTTTCTTTGGGGGCAGGAGGGGGAGTGATACCATTTCTTCAGTATGATCAAGTATCCCCTCTCCCAACTTTTCGCCAGATCAAACAGGGCCTTGAGAACAGAAATCGTCTGTTATCATGTATGTTTCTTTGGGGGGCAGGAGGGGGAGTGATACCATTTCTTCAGTATGATCAAGTATCCCCTCTCCCAACTTTTCTTTTTTTTAAGTAGGACTCAAAGTTAGGAAAAATATGAATATTGCTACAAAGGAAGTCAGAAAATAAATATGTTGATAAAAAATAGAGCTCTTCAGAAGATGCATCTGTTCATGAAAGCCTGAACTATCCAAGGAATCACCCTCCTGCTTTTCCTCCTTCCCATGCTACTAGGATGGAATCTAAGGCACACCCTTTCAGTTCTCATTTGTTACCTCATCTTCTCTAAATATCTAAGATATTATTAACTTGGCAGATACTTTTTTTCCTGTAAAGCTGCCATTGCCCTCAAACATGTTTCACCTGAGCTATGTCACTGGGGACCCTTATCCCCAGTGGCTGGAAGACTAACTGCATATAAAGGTGACTTTGGGTAAATGAATAAACAGTTTATTCGGCTTAAATTTGCCATCTAAAGCAAGGAGACATTCACTGGGCAGGTAGTAAGATTTCTTTAAGTATTGAGAACAGTCTATATGTATTTAAGGAAATGATCTAAATAAAGTTCACCGGCACCCCCTGTAATTCTTACAGAGGAAAACTTCCACTTGCTCTTTGGTATATAACAGCACAGCTGACCATCCAGCAGGAACGTCTTACCCGGGGGTGGGGAGAAAGCTAAACACATTCTAAAGTGATCAGGGTTCAAAGGGAAGAAATGGCAACATGGTTCCTCTTATGCATGTAAATTATTCACACCATAAATAAAAGACAGAAAGAAGGAAGGGAGGGAGGGAGGGATTCTCTGCATCTTTTCCAGTCTTGGTGAGGGACATTTTTGACAGACTGGTAAGGCTCAGTGAGTGCCGAGTAGGACCTTTGTCCTTTCCCAGGATCCTGCTCCCCATCTGCAAAGTTGCCCACCGGCCTGCAAAAGATTCCAACTTGGAAGCAGCTCCCGCCCTCTTCCCCCGCCCTCGCCCCCGGCCTCCGATCCACGCGTGTCCTTTTCTGTCACAGTCGGGCAGGTGTGGGGTGGGTGACGGTGCGTCCCAGCCCTGCATCAAGGGAGAAGCCGCTGGAGAGCGCAGACCTAGGGAGAGTGCCATTCCCACTCCCCAGCCCGTGCCTCTCGAGCCGCTCCACGCCGGGTTGCTAGATAGATAAAGCACAGGACGCCTTGTGACTTACCTGGCAACCCAGCCCTCGGCCCTGCTCCTCCCCACTGCGCATGCCCGGGCTCTGCGGCCCCAGACTCGACACACACGCCCAGAAAAACCCACGCGGTGCCCGGGTTTACCGCCGCGCTCAGTCGCCGGCGCCCGCGTCCCCGGCGGCGAGAGCTCGGGAGCGGCGATCGCGGCGCGCGGCTGCTGGGAGCGGCGGGGACGGGCAGCCCGGGGG
>NW_007732486.1:19299-22834 GCF_000696425.1 Galeopterus variegatus | reverse complement strand
GGCGCGCGGCTGCTGGGAGCGGCGGGGAAGGGCAGCCCGGGGTCCCGCCCGCTGTGCCTCCCTGTCCCCATCCATCTCCCCACCACGGGCTGGGGAGGGGCACGTCTGGCCGAGACCGCGGGGAGAGGGGGATTCTAAAAGCACCTTCCCGAAAGCCGAGAGAAAGGCTCGCCCTGGCCGAGGACGTGCAGCCCGCCCCGCCGGGCTTTTTGTCACAGGCGCCGCTGCTTTCCTTTACCGCCCGCACGTTTCTCTATCCGCACTTCTGGAAGTCCCAGGTTCGATTTTTGCCTTGGGCTTGGGAGCTAAGCTCGTTTCTAAAACACTTCATCTTAGTTTATTTTTATTTGAACTCTTGAGGCAATCCGAGAGATGTCAAGCCAATTACTCTTTCTTCTCATCCAAGTGGGTCACTTGGGTCGGATTATTAATTTCTGGGCTCTGCACGTGTTTGAACTGTCCTGCTCAGTCCAAACAACTGGGTAAGGCCTCTGGCTTTGGCTCCCAAACTTCCCTGTCTTCTTCAAAGGTTGTTTTTCTTTTTAAAACACTAGTTATAATCTATCAATAGATATCCCGGAGTGCTGTTCACTTCATAGGTAAGTCTATACATTTGAAAGCCTGTTAATTCTTTCAGGCTCCTTGTGAATTACCACAGCTCCATGTTGATAGTGGGTCTCCGATGAGCTTTTTCAGATCCCCCTTCAGAACTGAAGGATTTATTCTCGGGTCCAGGGAACGCTGCTGGTAGAAAACCCTTAGATATCAATCTTTTTCAGATCGCCTTGCCTGAAAAGAATTATCTCCGTCAAGGTCACCTCCCGCTTCTAGGGGTAGCCTGCATCCAGTGACTGATGGATGTTGGGTTATCAAGGCCTGCTTGAACCTTTTGCTCTAAGTAGTGACAGCTCTGATGACCATTCCAGTTGCAGTTCTCCCCAAGGGGCCTTCAATGAGACCACATCATGGCTCAACTTCTCCCTTTGCCCAATTCTGATTTCTTCCCTCCCTTTGCACAGGTGGTGATCCCAAGAGCCCCCCCCCCCCATAGACATCCTGCACACTAAGATCTATCTGAGTCTGCTTCCTAGGGATCCCAACCTAAAAACATTGCCAACAGGAGTGGTCCAATAAAGCAGATGTTAAGAGCAGCTCCTGGAGTTGTATCATCTACCAGTCCAGCTGGAAAAGGTACACTGTCACTGGTGCTAGCTGGAGCACAGATAGTGCTGGCATAAGGTATCAGTTCAATTGTGAGAATTTTCACTGGTGATCAGAAGGTATGTTATGCGGTGGACGGAATGCACTAGCTTGCATAATGTTTCAGGCTTTGGGAAAAAGTAAGAGAAATTATAACTCTAAGGACAGTGGAATTGGGTGGCTCTTGCTAAACTGATTGATGCTGTTCAGAAAGTTAATGAAAATCTGAAAGTGATTACTCGGCTGTTAAAAGTTAAATGAAAATCGAGAGATCCTCTTTGGAAGCGGAGAAAGAGAATTTCATCTTCTGTAACTAAAAGGCAGAGAAAACTGAGGATCAGGCCCAAGACTTATCCATAAGAGTAGCAGAGAGCCAGAGAAAGTTAAATTCCCAATATAGGCTGATTGGCTATGCCAAGATGAGCGCCCTGGTTGGGAAAGAATGAGACACTGGTACATGAGATGGGCATACTGTGGCTGATGCCCTTGAAAATAGTGAAGTCGCAGACCTTCTGAAATTCCTGAGACTGCAGAAATGACCTAACCCTTCCTAATAAGGTGAGCACCTAACTCATTAGCCTTGAAGAAGATGCAGCAGCCTCTACTTTGCAAGAAAGTTTGTTCACCCCTCAAGATTTGCTTCCACTTCCCCTCTGGCCACTAAGGCTGGAGGCCTCGGCAAGACACATGCCCTCCTGAGAGTGGGATAAAAGTCCTTCAAAGATTCAGGGACCTGTAATATCAGTAAAGTATTTAGGTATCAAGTAGCCAGGATACTCCCTCCAAAGTAAAAGACAAATTGCTGCATCCTACACCTCTCACCCCCAAGAAGAAAGGATAGTGCTTGGCAGGCCTCTACTGGTTCTGGAGACAGCATATTCCACACCAAAGAATACTATTCCAGCCTAACTACTGGGACCCAAAAGCCTGCCAGCATACAGAGGCCCACAGCAGGGAAGAAGTGTGCAGCAAGCTCAGGCTGTCCTGTGCAAGCTGCCCTCCCCCTTGGGGCATGCATGTGGACAGACCCCTATGTTAAAGGTATCAGTGGTGGGAAAAGACATTGTATAAAGTGTTTGCCAAACCTCTGGGGTGAATCTCAATGCAGACCCATAGGTTCTGGGACAAGTCCGTGCCATGTACAGCAGTAAATTATGCACACTCAAAAACAGTTCTTGGTGTGCTACTGGGCCCTGGTAGAGTGCTGGGCTTGTGGCACTCTAAGTAACCGTGCACTAGATTGGCCCATCATGATCTGGATTCTGCCAGCCCCTCCAAATTGTTAAGCTGGACAGGCATAAAGGCACTCTGACATATGATGGAAGTGTTACATCTGGGATCAAGTACAAATGGAGCTAGGGTCAGTGGAATGGGTTTGTACTGGCTCACAAAGCCATTTGTTAAATTTCCTGGAATTTTTTAAGCCAGTTGTTTAACACAACTGTTATTAAAAAGTAAATTACATCAATTACAATTAAATAAATTAAAAACAAAGGAAAGAAATATTCAAACTTTATTTACTTTGTACTTATTTTACTACACTTTACAGTTACTTATGTTTTAAAATAATTTATGTCTTTTATGCCTGGATGGTAGATATACTCTAACTGTGCTGCAGCACATCTCTTCACAGCTCCACATGAAATGGTCATGTTGGTTGTTTGAAATTGCCCTTTTGGAAGCGTTTATACCACTTAAATTGGAAATTGCTACAAATGAGGACTTGACTTGTTTTTGTAGACTGTCTACACAGGTGTATAGTTGTGTATTGTCTATACAGAATATAATAGGAAAAATCTTAGTAATGTAGATTACATTTTAATGTGTCATTACATTGAAATATAGAGAAAACCTGAATCTTGACCCCTACTTCACCCCATCATAAAAATCAGTTCAGATGAATTTTAGCCATTACATTGTATACAGCACAAAGAATTGAGAAGTTATTATTTCAGAATTAAAAAACTGAAATTATATTATATTATAATATTATAATATGTTAAATAATATTATAATAATATTCCACACAGCCAGTAAGTCGGTCATGTCATTAGCAAGGGAGTAAAGTTCCAACATACACCTTTGTTGTTCCACTTTTGTTTTACTAATTAAAATTGATTGATATCAAAATATCAATCAATACTTATACTGGAACTACATCCGTTTGTCAATTGCAGCTATAGGTTGGCTGTGGATACAAGAGTTTAGCAAAAATCAAAAAAGCATTGTGTAATGGGCCGGCCCGGTGGCGCACTGCTACAGTGCGCCGCCGGCGCTCCCGCCGAGGGTTCGGATCCCACATACAGACCGGTTCCCGCTCACTGGCTGAGCGAGG
>NW_007732486.1:16468-19059 GCF_000696425.1 Galeopterus variegatus | reverse complement strand
CCAGTCCGGTACGGGCGCGACACTGAGGGTTGTGATCCGTTGCTGGACACGAAAAAAGACAAAAAGGAAAAAAAAAAAGCATTGTGTAAGAATCAATTGGCTATATGGAATTTAAAATAAAGAATATTGCTTAATTTATTATTATTTATAAATTGAATACTACACATCCTTCATATCAGTAACATTTATAACAAACTTATGTATGTAAACACCATATATAAAAACGTACTTTTTTTGAGAACCAGTGGTTAAACTGGATAGAGGAAGCAATAGACCCTAATGTCATCCATCAATTTAGCACCAGTGCTTCACCTCCATTTCACACCTATGGCCACACGGGAGATCCCTTTTGGCCAAACCCAGAGCTTGGTTCATTCTGAATCTGCTTGGTAGATAGGTGTAAGCATTATACTCCCAGGAGTGGCTACAAATTGGCCCAACAGCCTGGGCTTCAACTAATGAAGGCTGGTGTATGTATTAATCTATTCGTGTTGCTATAACAGAATACCTGAGACTGGGTAATTTATAACAAACAGAGGTTTATTTGGCTTACAATTCTGGGACAGCTGCATCTGGCACGGGCCTCAGGCTGCTTCTACTCATGGCAGGAAGTGGTAGGCAACCAGCGGGTACAAGCAGATCACATGGCGAGAGGAAGCAAGAGAGAGAGAGGAGGTGCCAGGGTCTTTTAAACAACGAGCTCTCACAGGAACTCACTCACTATCCGTTCTCCCTCAGGGACATCATTAATCCATTCATGAGGGATCCACCCCCATGACGCAAATAGCATCCAACACTCACTTTGGGGATCAGATTTCCACAGGAGTTTTGGAGGGGACAATACATCCAAACCCTATCAGTGTAACTTCTGCCATTTCTGAATATACAACCTGACAGCAACAAAGACCAATGGTAAGCTCCCAATATGACATTATTCCTCTAAGAAACCAACTGACCATTGGTGGCAAGTTTATGGGGCTCCTTCTCTCTAATAAGGGCCATTAGTTTGTCCTCACAGGAATAGACAACTATTCCAGACAAGCGTTTGCTTGCCCACAGCCAGCATTATTACCCAGAGACTTACAGAGTGCTTGATTCCACAACATTGCATCCAGCCAGGAGTTCCACTTCACAATGAAGCAGGTGTGGCGTGGACCCATGATCATGGGGAGCACTGCTTGTACCACATGCCACACCATCCAGAAGCAGCTGGTCTGGCAGAGCATTGTATTGTCCTACTGAGTGTGCAGCTAAAGTTCCAACTCAGAGGCAATCCTCTTTGAGTATAAAGTGCTCTCCTCCAGCAACCTCAATATGGTGTCGTATCTCTAACAGAAGGAACACATGGATTCAGGACACAATGAGTAGAAGCCGGAGTGGCCCCACTTACCGTGACTCCTCGTATCCCTTGGGGAATATTGTGCCTTCTGTCCCCAAACCCTGGGCTCTGCATGCTTAGAGGTTTTCATCTTCCAAGGGGGCATGCCCTGGCCAAGGGACAAAGCAAAAGACCCATTGACCAATGACTGCTGCCTGACACTTCAGATTCCTTGTGTCCAGGGACTGTCAGGTGAGAAAAGGAGTCAGACTCCTGGCAGGACTAATTGACACTGGTCAGCAGGATGAGATAGGGCTGCTGTTACATAACAAGGCAGGGTGGAAAATGTGTAAACTCAGGTTATCCACCGTTGTACCTCTTGGTATTTGCTTGCCCAAATGTAACTGTAAATGGACATGCACAGCAACCCTGGCCTGAGAAGGGTATGGTTACTAAGGACTCTGAAAACTCAGGAATGAGGGTTTGGGTGACACTCCCAGGTAAACCACCAGGACCTACAGAGATGACAACTGAGGGTAAGGAAAATGGATAATAGAGGAGTAAAGACAGTGAGAACAGCTGCCAAACCCAGGGTTGCTGCGTGTCCTATTAACTTTCCTCTTGGAGCATCCCCTCAGGAAGGGAGGCCAGTGGGAACCGTGCACATAAAGAAGTGGACCAGCATGTTGCAAAGAGTGGACCATGGAAGCCACATAGATGTACTTCTCAGATCTTCCTTCAAGCAAGAAACTGCCACAAAGAGGGCACTAGCTACAGTGCCTTAGGGATCTACTATAGCATTCAAATCCAGGACATGTTCTTCCTGAAAAGCTTCAGTCAATGACTGAGTGCAGTAGGAGCTCAAGGGTCTGGCCACCTCTGTCCAACTCAGGACTGTTCAAACAGGTCATCTTTTCCCTGAAGCTCTCCACTGAACTGGCCAGGACCTTCTCTAGCTGTAGTGCTGGTCTGAGGCTCTTCTCGTGTGTTCCTCCTTCTTCCCTTCTCTCCTTTCACAGGTGGCAGATCTTCACTGGTATGAAGGTTTTCCCTGCCTTTTCCTACACCTTCTCCCATTTAGCTTTCTTCCCTTTTTCCTTTACCCCCAATAAATCCCTTGTACTGTACTTCTAATTCCATCTTGGCATTTGCTTCCCAGACAAGCAATACTTACTCATATAGTCACTTGATTTATGACAAAGATATAACTGCAGTATAGTATGGAAATGACCACTTCTTAAATAAATGGTTCTGGGTCAATGAAATGTAGAGA
>NW_007732486.1:13117-15592 GCF_000696425.1 Galeopterus variegatus | reverse complement strand
GGTATGAAGGTTTTCCCTGCCTTTTCCTACACCTTCTCCCATTTAGCTTTCTTCCCTTTTTCCTTTACCCCCAATAAATCCCTTGTACTGTACTTCTAATTCCATCTTGGCATTTGCTTCCCAGACAAGCAAAACTTACTCATATAGTCACTTGATTTATGACAAAGATATAACTGCAGTATAGTATGGAAATGACCACTTCTTAAATAAATGGTTCTGGGTCAATAAAATGTAGAGAAAACATGAATCTCGACCCCTACTTCACCCCATGATAGAAATCAATTCAGATGAATTTTGGACCTAAACATTAAGAGTCATGAATGGGATGTTTTGATCAGGACCCAGAAAGCACCAACCAAAAATGAAAAGTTTGCTAAATCAGATTTCATTAAAATTAAGAACTTCTAATCATGAAAAGACACAATTCAGAGAGTGAAAAGGCAAGTCCCTAAATGAAATAAGATATTTGAAATTTATGTGTGCTACAGAGATCTCATGTCCAGAGTATGTAACAAACTCCTTTAGACCGATAAGAAAAAGATAACCCAATTTTTATAGAGGGAGTCCTATGCCTGCTGTAACAAATTACCACAAACTTGGTGGCTTGAAACAACAGGACAGTATTCATATCTCACATTTCTGGAGGCAAAAAGTATAAAATCATAATCACTTGGCTGAAATCAAGGTGTTGGCAGGGCTTCTCTCCTCCAGAGGCTACAGAGGAGAATCTGTTCCTTGCCTCTTCAAGCTTCCAGTGACTGCTGGCATTCCTTGGTTTATGGCCACATCACTCCAGTCTCTACATCTGTGGTCACATTGTCATCTCCTCTTCTGTCTGCATCTAATCTCCCTCTGCCTCTCTCTCTAATAAGAATACATGTGATTACATTNTGAATCACATCTGCAAAACTTCTTTTTTCAAATAAGGTAAAATTTACAGATTCCAGGGGTATCTTTGGTGAACATAATACAGCATATTGGGACAAAGGGTTCGAGCAGCCCTTCACAACAAGGATACCCAAATGGCAGACTCTCAGATTCTCTAGAGTCCCTTCCAATTCTCAAATTCTATCATCCTATGAAAATCAGTATTCCTAGAGTTAGATATTGTAAGAAAAATATGACAGTCTTTTCCTGTTATAGCTGTTGTTATTGATTAGAGGACAATTCAGAGAGTTTTGACAATAATGTTTATGTTAAAACCTGAGATGAGAAAAAGAAATAAAAGAAGACGAATTAAAAACTTAGAAAATGAGAATGAAAAAGATAATGTGGAATCAGTAATATTAAAAAAACAAATTTGTACCATAAGCTGAGCTCTACAAGTTTCCTAAGATGGCAACTGTGAATAAACTTATTTCCCTGTGGCAAGTCCCAAAACCATCACCTCAGTGTTATTGAGTCCTAAGTAACTGAAACAGCAGATTTAATCTCCTTGTATCATGCAATGGAAGAGTAAACATTCTACTGATTCCAATTAGGCCACTTATGAGGAATGTATAGTTTTAAATTATCACAAAAGAAGAAAAATCATATTATGTAAGACTTTTTTTAATACAGGGATCCAGAAGAATCTCTTTCCATCTCTCCACCTAAGCATTGGAAGACCACATCGGTGTTTTCTAATCACAGGCTCTGTTTTCACAGGGGGCTGTGGGGACTAAGGAGATAACAGGATTCTGCATCAGAGCCTAGTAAACTGAAAGGGCAAATTTGCAAGTGCTCACCTGAGTCTTCTCAGAGGTACCTTAACCATATTATTGCAGCCCCAGAAGAACCTCACTTCCTCCCAGAGAGCAGTTCAAGCCCAGGAGCAATAGATCATTATTAGTTATTAAATAAAGTATGACTTGTTTAGGTTGTTTTAATCTCTCCCATGATGTGGCAAGTAGGAACTGAAAGTGATTTAGCTCATAAATAATAAATTTAAACTAATAGGTAACATAAAGCATTGACTTTCGTTTCCATATTACCCATGTGGTAGCAGGCATTTTGATTCAACTTCCGGCTGAGCAATGGGCCAGTCACCAGAGGAGGGGCCACACCCTCAAGTTGTTTAAATTTTACTTGAGATAAAACACACATTGATGTACAGGGGGGAAAAAAGTCTATGGTCCAGGGCAAAAAGGCACTGATCTTGGAGTTGGGGAACCCAGATCTGTTCTGAAACTAGCACTGTTAAACTGCCACCTACCCCATCCCTGTGACTACATTTCTAAATCTGTAAATGAGAGAATGTGATAGGTCGGTTTCTAAGATTTCTTCCATTTCTAAGATTAAAAGATTCTGTTCTATAAGTATTAATCAACTGCTGCAGATGAATCAGGCAAGATGTAGTAGCAATACCAACAGCTAACTTTTATTGAGTTCTTACTATACGCCAGCTTTGAACCATTTAAGTCTTAAAACAACTATTGAGGGCAGGTGCTATTATTATTTTTCTTTTATAAATGGCCAAAACCAAGTTTTAAAAAA
>NW_007732486.1:9381-12580 GCF_000696425.1 Galeopterus variegatus | reverse complement strand
AAACTGCCACCTACCCCATCCCTGTGACTACATTTCTAAATCTGTAAATGAGAGAATGTGATAGGTCGGTTTCTACGATTTCTTCCATTTCTAAGATTAAAAGATTCTGTTCTATAAGTATTAATCAACTGCTGCAGATGAATCAGGCAAGATGTAGTAGCAATACCAACAGCTAACTTTTATTGAGTTCTTACTATACGCCAGCTTTGAACCATTTAAGTCTTAAAACAACTATTGAGGGCAGGTGCTATTATTATTTTTCTTTTATAAATGGCCAAAACCAAGTTTTAAAAAATTTTTCCAAGGCCACACATCTAGAGTGGTGGTGACCCATAGCTAGAAGAAGTGACAATTTGAGTGGGATGTGAAGTTAAAAGGACTGGGAGAAAATTTAGGGACAGTGTATTTCTGGTAAGTGTTGGGGAAACACACCTCCTAAATAGATTGCAAACTGTCTATTTCACTCTGTCTCCACTGCCAAGCTCCTGCTTCAAGTCATCATTGTCATCCACAAGGTCTCCTGCACTGGCCCAGCAGAAACCCCGCTAGCTTCTCTTGGTATGTCCTGCCCCAGTCCAGAGTGATCTTTCCAAAACACTAAACTGATGTCTTTTCCTCAATAAATATTCCAAATAAATTCATAAAACTTATAGTTCACTCATTTTAGAGAATAAGTTCTGAATTTTTGTGAAAAGGAGAAAGAAGAAAGTAGTGGAGATCCCAAAGACAAGTAGAAGAGTTGGGATTTATGTGGTAAAATGAGCCTCCACCCAGGAAATGATATGATGACAACTGTCTGAGAAAATTGGTTCTATCCGTGGGTACAGAACACACTAACAAAGAGACCAGAGGAGAGACCGGGCAAGGTGCTGTGGCTGCCTTCCAGGGTGGGGCTGATGAGAGACCGGGAAGGGCCTAGGTAGCCTGTCAGAGCAGGTGGAGTTGGGGATCACTCCTTAGAAACTATCGCAATCACAGGGGGAAAGAGAAAGATGAAAGATAGTTCCGTGGGCCACATGGAATATCAATAATAGGATCAAAAAGGAAATATCTTCTGGGGTTACTTCTTCAGTACCTGTATTAGTCCATTTCTGTTGCTTATAACAAAAATACACAGAACTGTGTAATTTGTAAGAAAATGAAATTTATTGATTATAGTTTCAGAGGCTGGGAAGTCCAAAGTCCAGGGAACACATCTGGTAAAGAGTCTCCTTTGGTGGTGGCTTTACAGCAATGTAGGGATCTCACATGGCAGAAAGTGGCAGAGCAGAGAGAGAAAACTTCTCATGTGCCCTTATTTTAAAGCCCTCAGAAACATACCCACCATGACCACCATTAAAACATCAACTTAGGGCCGAACCCCTTGCAATGTAGGGATCTCACATGGCAGAAAGTGGCAGAGCAGAGAGAGAAAACTTCTCATGTGCTCTTATTTTAAAGCCCTCAGAAACATACCCACCATGACCACCATTAAAACATCAACTTAGGGCCGAACCCCTTGCATACTTGGGAGAGTGCGGCACTGGGAGCGCAGCAGTGCTCCCACCACGGGTTCGGATCCTATATAGGGATGGCCCCGGTGCGCTCACTGGCTGAGCATGGTGTGGCCGTTCACAAAAAAAGGACAAAAAAAAAAAAAAAATCAACTTAATCTCCTCTTCAAGGCCCCACCTTTCAATTACCATAATAGGACTTCCCACCCACTTAACACTGTCACAGTGGGGATGAAGCCTCCAACACATTAAACTCTGGGGGGGACATAGTTCAATCTACTGCAGTGCCTTAATCATCTGGAATTTCAAAAAAACCCTCTAGTTGTAACAACATAACTGATTTTATTGAGATCTCTACATTTATAATGCTTCTAAAACCCTAATTTCTAACTAGAAAATTCCTTCCAGCAACAAAAGGAAAAACTTTCTGTCAAACTGATAGCTCACTGGTGCTGAGCATCTTTAAATAATTCATTTCTCCAATGTTTCATTATTCCAGTAATGTCAGATCACACCCAGTGTTTCACTGTTATACTGCACATCCTGGCGTAATTTAGTCAAAGATCCAATTCTCATTCTTTACATATATTATAACTCCCATAATTCTATACCAATTATAATATTATAATTATGTCACTGTGAATACTTCATCTTAATTCTTAATTTTAAAAGCAATTTCAACATATAAAACATATTCTCTTCATTCCTACCCTATTCATTCTAAGAAAGTTTTCTTCATAATTAGTCACTATTCTAGGTCAGGAGAGAGTTCAGAAACAAAAACATTACTTGGATTTTATATTTGACCAGGCAATCTGTATATTTTCCAATATGTGTTATTTTGGTTCGGTGAGTTTCATTTCAATTCTTTTTTCTCCTGTGTCTAGTTTCACTATATGATTAATAACCAAATTTGTCTTGGTCTCCCTGCAATTGCCTTGAGAATTTGCAATGCTAAATTTATTCACTTACTATAAATGCAAAACAGAGATGCAATTTTCAATGTCAATGTTGCTCTTAAAATACACAGATATTTATCACTGACTGTTTTTTAATCAATTTCTTGGGTTCTGCACACAGAAGTGTTCTGTGTGGTAACCATTAACTTGTAAAAATAAAATATTGTCTGTGAAAAGTATCAAATTAACAACATTGCAAATTAAACTCCGTTTAGCCAAAGACAACATAATGGTAGAAACAAGTCCTCGCACTGCATATGTTGTCTGAATTCTCCTTCAGATGGATCACCTTCTGAGGCAGAATAAGAACAAGTATTATGCTTCCAGGAGGCATAATATTAACTGGAATTTCGGGCCGGCCCAGTGGCGCACTGGAGAGTGCACCACTTGGGAGTGCGGCGGCGCTCCCACCGAGGGTTCGGATCCCATGTGGAGACCGGTTCCCGCTCACTGGCTGAGCGCGGTGCAGGTGCAACACCAAGGGTTGCGGTCCCATTGCCGGTGCCCGGTATGGGCGCGACACCGAGGGTTGCGATCCCGTTACCGGTCAGTAAAAAAGACAAAAAGGAAAAAAAAATTAACTGGAATTTCAATAAGAAAGTATTTATAAAGTGAGTGTCATAAATAAATTGACATCATGTTATTCCAAATGATCAACCTGAGAAACCACTGGACATTCTTCCCTTTGAATTCTCTTACCAATCCACTAGAATTCAGGTCTCTGAATCTTATTATGTAGGTGCTTGT
>NW_007732486.1:0-8595 GCF_000696425.1 Galeopterus variegatus | reverse complement strand
ATAAAAAGAGACAATGAGGGTCACTACATAATGATAAAAGGACTGATGCATCAAGAAGACATAACAATCATAAATATGTATGCACCCGCGATAGAATACAAACAGCCATGAGGGAACATTCCAGAAGAAAGCAAATGTTCTATATTTTGATTGGAGTTGAGTTTACTTGGGGGTATACATTGATCAAAACTCATTAAATTGTACACTTTAAAAAGGCACATTTTATCATATGTAAGTTATACAGCAAAAAGTTGGAAATTATGGCTGCAAAGGAGACTATGGTGCTGAAATAATTAGATACTAACACTTGTTTTTTAGAAGCATAGAAGTAGTACTAACTTGTATCTTTTAAATATTTAATCACGGTGGAAAGTTTCTTTTTAAAACATGTATATGTGTGTTTGTGCATGTGTATGGGTACGAGTGTGTGGGTTTCAGTTTGCTGTTATTCCTAAAGTATAAAAAAAACTGCATCTTGTTAGTAATTAAAAATGAATTATCTAAGTAGGAAGCAGATGGGTTACTTTGCTGATTTAGTATTTATTTGGTTGTTTGGCTCAAACTACATTTCCAATTACTGACCAAGAGTTTTACTTTTTCGAGTCTCATCACTAGCTGAATTTCTATGTGGCATGCGCAATTAGTTTCATTATGCTTACACTTGACACATTTAATAAATCTATCTTTCTTTATATATTTTTAATGTATGGGATGAATATAAATGCATACATGTGCACATATGCATGTGATTCAAAAAGTACTTTTCCCGTGACAAACATTTCAGCCTTTACTTTTGGTCTTGGTCTGCTTGGGCTGCCATAAAAAAGTACCACAGACTGGTATAAACAACAGAAATTTATCTCCTCACAGTTCTGCAGGCTAGAAGTCTGAGATCAGGGTGCCAGCTTGGTGGGGCTGTGGCAAGGGCTCTCTTTCTGACCTGCAGACTGCTGCCTTCTCACTGTCTTCACGTGGCCTTTCCTTAGTGCACACAAGTGGAGAGAGACAACCCTCTCTCCTCTTCTTATAAGGCCACCAGTTGGTGGCCTTATAAGGCCCATTTAATGTAAATTACCTCCTAAAAGTCCCGTCTCCAAATACAACCACATTGGGAATTAAGACTTCCAACGTTGGGGAAGGAACACAATTCAGTCCATAGCAATAGCTAATTGGTTTTGGGCAGCAAGATTCATTGGTTTGTGCATCCAACAAACATTTGTTAAGCACCCACCGAGTGGCAGGTTCTGGAGATCCAAAAGTTAAAGAAGACGGTGTCCGAGTCCTCACCATGTGCATAGCCTTCATGTGACAGTTAATCATAATGACCAAGGGAAAATAACTTCTAAATTTGGAATGTACCACAAAGAACTTTTGCCCTTGGTTTCATTAGGCCTTTAATCTAATAAATGAGAATTAAAGAAAAATAAAAGTGATTAAGGAGTAACATTTATCCAATTTTTTATCTAGAGAGAAACAAGACCATATCTTTTGAGAACTTGATATTTATATTATAATTCAAAATATGGGACTCAATACCTGGAGCTGATATACTGCATCTCTTCCTCTTTCCCTCCCCTTCTCACTGGTAATGGTCATGGGAGTCCAGAATGCAGAGTTGTCAGTGAAATATAGAATATAATGTTCTAACAGGACACTAGAGAGGCCCAGTCACCCAAAGAGGCACAAATTCTTCAAGTGCTCTTAAGTATATCTGGTTTGCTTAGGGAATCTAAACCTATTTGAATCACACTAATATTTTTCCCTTTATAAATTTTTATTTAATTTTTTAACACAGAAAAAAACTTGATTTGTAGAGAAAGAAGAGTGCATTTGAAGTTTTGTTGAAATGTGGCTGCAGGAAAATTGTTCAACATAAGAGAAAAGGCCTCTAAAATACTGTACGCGTCCTACTGTTTCTTAGTGTTAAGTCGTAAGATGTATTTCATTGTTTTCATGTCATCCTAATTTGAGTCAAAACACATATTTTTTCAAAGTCTTGAGTTGTCAATATTCCTACACCAATTTGTTAAATAATATGACCAAGAAAACTCCAGCAAGAATTCTATATCTGCTGATGTATGGCTTAGTAAACCGAGCCAGGCACTTAGCCTCGCCAAATTCAAGTGCTTTTATGATTAAGATAAAGACCTGACGTATTTAGAGGCATGAGCCATGACTTTAAAACTGCAAACAAAAATGTCTCTGAGTTTACATACATTGTCTCTTAATCCTTAAAACAATGATGAGGTAGTATTTATTAAGCCCATTTTTACAGATGAGGAAACTGAGACCAAGAAAGTGATTTTTCCCTTGGCCACAAAGCTACTAAGCGGGAAGGAAGAGTTACTATGACAGCACAGGCCCATCTCATTCCAAATCCCTTACACCTTCCACGTTTCCCACTGCCTCGCTCTTCTTTTCAATAAGGACAATTTGCCCAACATACAGCGTTATTTTTCTCTTTTGTTTCTCTCATCTGTGTGTTCTTGAGCCATGTGTTCTTTTATTTTATTTTTTATTTATTTAACGTTTAGATAGAAAGTTATTTTCTCAACCTACAAATGAAGGAAAACATCACAAGTTGATTTAAAGTCATTTGATAAGGAACAAATTTAACACATAAAGATTAACATCATTGATGCATAAAGAACTCTTAAAATGAATTAGAAAAATCTTAGAAATTTGGTGGAGAACATGAGCAGACAAGTCACACACTCAAAAGAAACACAAATGGCTAATAAATACATTCTAAGATGTTCATAGAAATGGAAATTAAAACAGAAAAATGACATTTTTCATTTCTCAAACTGAAAAAATATACTTATAATACTGGTGCTATGAGAGAAACAATGTCAAAATCTTCTAATAAGTAAAAATTGTAAAACTTTTTTGAAGAACAGATTGGATTCATAAATAGAAGTCTTTAATATGTTCACACACTTTCAACCAATTATCCTATTTCTTGAAAACATAGGCAAATGATCAAAGAAAATATTTTTTTTAATATGGAAAGCTGTTATATAAAGATTAAAAATAGGGGCCGGCCCGGTGGCGCACTGCTACACTGCGCCACTTCAGTGCGCCACTTGGGAGCGTGGTGGCGCTCCCGCCGAGGGTTCGGATCCCACATACAGACCAGTTCCCGCTCACTGGCTGAGCGAGGTGCGGGTGCGACACCGAGGGTCGCAATCCCGTTGCCGGTCCCGGTCCGGTACGAGCGCGACACTGAGGGTTGCGATCCGTTGCCGGACACGAAAAAAGACAAAAAAATAAAAAATAAATAAATAAATAAATAAAGATTAAAAATAGGGAGTAAACTGAATGTCCAACAATATGAGAATGGTTAAATAAATTATGGACCTTCATAAAATGTTGTATAATGCAGTTATTAAGATTATAATTTTGAAGAGTATGTAAGACAAATTTTCAGACGTAACATTAAATGAAAAACCAGGATTAAAAATGTCACTAAAAATAAGTAGGTATGTTTAAACTCCAGATACACTTCCAAAAAAAAGACTGAAAAAAAATTCCTTTTGTGTATATATATATATATATATATGTATATATATATATATATATATATATACATATATATATATATATACATATATATATATATTTTTTTTGCTAAAAGGGAAATTTATTTAATGTAAATGCATACATTAATAATAAAGAAAGATCTCAGATCAGCAATCACCTTTGCACCTTAGGAAACTAGAAAATGAAGAGCAAACTAAGCCCAGACCTAGCAAAGGAAGTAAATAATAAAAATTAGAGCACAGATAAAAGAAATGGAAAACAGAAAAAAAAAAATACAGAAAATCAATGAAATCCAAAATTGGTATTTTGATGAGATCCACAAAATTGACAAACCTTTACCTAGATGGACTAAGAAAAAAGAGAGAAGACTCAAATAACTAAAATCAAAAATGAAAGAGTTGTTATTACAACCAAATTTACAGAAATCAAAAGGGTTATAAGAGAATATTGTGAATAATTTTTGGTCAACAAATTAGATGACCTAGATGAAATGAATAAATTCCTAGAAATATGCCACCTACCAAGGCTGAATTGTGACAAAAACCAGAAAGTCTGAACAGAACTACAGCTGGTAGGATGAATGATTATCATTTTTTGGTTTCCTGCTGCAGGACTCCCTTGAGGATTTCTTGCAGGGCTGGTTGTGTGGTGATGAACTCCCACAGTTCTTGTTTGTCTGGAAAGTACACTATTTCTCCCTCATTTCTGAAGGATAACCTTGCTGAGTACAGTATTCTTGGCTAGCAGTTTTTGTCTTTAGTATTTTTAGTATATTGTCCCATTTTCTCTGGTCTGTAGAGGTTCTGTTGAAAAGTCTGCTGTAAGTCTAATAGGGGCTGCATTATGGTTCACTTGATGCTTTCTCTTGATTCTTTTAAGATTCTCTCTTTGTCTTTGAGCTTTATCATTTTGACTATAATGTGTCTTGGAGAGGATCTTTTTGGATGGAATCTGTTTGGTGATCTTTGGCCTTCCTGGATCTGAATGTCCATGTCTCTCCCTAAACCTGAGAAGTTTTCCATGCCTTTCCTCTCTCCCTCCCTTCTGGAACACCCATGATTTGAGTGTTTGTGTGCTTAAGGTTGTCTGCTAGCTCTCTTAGATTTTCTTGGTTTTTTTTAAATTCTTTTTTCCTTTTTTTGTCTGCCTGGGTTATTTCAAAAACACTATCTTCAGGATCAGAAATTCTTTCTTCTGCTTATTTGAGAGTTACTGTATTCTTTTGGTGGTGTCATATTTTCATGGATTTTTGTATTTCTAATATCTCTACATTGATTTCTGGTCATCTGGTACGTCAGTTGCTGCTTCTGTTACTCTGGAGAGGAGTTTGAGGAGAGCGACGTCCTCTTCTTTTTCCCTTCTCCACTGGTGACACTCCTTGTGTCAATGTAGTCCAGTGTCTGGTGGGATGCCTGCATAGTGGTTGTGTCTACTCCTGTGGCATCAAGCTGCTTTTCTGGCAGCTGTGACTATGGTGGTGGCTGGGGTGGGCCACACACACAAGTGGTGTTTTTGCTGTGCTCCTTGCCTGATTCCAGAAGGAGGATGCTGCTCTCAGCTCCAGCCTTGGCTCCCAGGGCCTGCTCTGCTGCTTGCCTGCTTCTGGGTGGAGGGGGCAGCTGCCCTTGGCTCCTGCCTAGACCTCCCAGGCATGCTCTCCTGTTTGCCTGCTTCCAGGCAGAGGGGGGTGTTCCTTTAGAGGTGGTTTTCGTTTCAGTGGGGGCACAGAGATTCTTATGTATACAGATATAAACATCTTTGCCAAGCACTTCTAAATCTGAAACATATCAGAGTCAGCCAGGGGCAAGATCGTTATTAGTAGTCAAGACAGAAAGAAATTTGCATTGAATTTACTTTCATACTCTACTGTCTTGAACTTTTAATTCCCACCATATTTTCCAGTGGGCTTTCATTTCAATTGCTGTTCTCCACATCCCCTCCTTTCACACTATTCTGGGGAGCAAATCTGTCAGCACATCTGGATCTTTTCTTTTTGGGTGTTTTGGAAGAGAAAACCACAAAATAAAATAGATACACTTGTTTATGGTGTTAGTACTGCTTTTCCCCAAATATAAAAGACTACAGCTGTTTGTCATTTATGAATCATCTTAGAACTCTTCACTTCTGTTTTCATCAGTAGTTCTAGAATTTAATAGCTCCATATCCTTCCAGGGACTTCTTCTATCTTTGGAAATATAGCAACTGATTGGGAGTTTCACTGAGAACTATAGTCTTAAGAGGTGAATACATAACTACCCAGCAACTTCTGAGTCATGGTCTAACCGATTCTTATTACATGCTTTAAGCAAGCCATTTTTCTTAAAGCTAGGACCTTCATTACTCTTCCCACTGTCAGTGAGGTATATTAAGAGGAGAGATTTTGTTGAGGACTTATTAACCCTTAGCACTTACTCCTTATATTCATTATCTTTGTGGTTCTCACAATGATTTAATCCTCACAAAAAATAGTAAGTATTTTTAATCCTGATTTTTCAGATATTAAAATTGGTGCTCAGAGACATTAAGTAATATGGTCAAGATCATACACTTAGCATGCAGTAGGACTAGGACTCAAGACTAGGCCTATTATTCCAAAGCCATTGTTCTAACTACTATGCTATAGAGATGCTATGCAGCTCTATGCCGTGCCATACTATACCAAACTATATTATACTACACTAATCTAGACTATATCCTCTATACCATATCACTCTATACAGATGCTCCTTGATTTATGATATTTTAAATCCTGATAAACCCATCATAAGTTAAAAATATTGTAAGTCAAAAATACATTTAATGCACCTGACCTACTGAACATCATAGCTCAGCCTAGTCTACCTGAAATGTGCTTAGAACACTTACCTACGGTTAAACTACAGTTGGGGAAAAATCATCTAGCAGATAGCCTATTTTATAATAAAGTATTGAATATCTCATGTAATTTATTGAATACCATACTGAAAGTGAAAAACAGAATGGTTGTATGGGTATTGGAAGTAGTTTCCACTGAATGCATATTACTTTCATGCCATCATAAGGTTGGAAAATTAAGTTGAACCATTGAAAGTCGCAGACAATCTGTACTATACTAATGTTATGCTATACTATACTATGCCATACTATATTATACTATAGTACAATATACCTCACTAAAATATAATATGGAGGATCAAGCAAGATGGCAACGGGTCTGGAGCGGGCATGCCAGAAGACAGTGCGATCTTGAGAAGTGTGCGCTGTGCTGCCAGAGTACTATTTGCATTTCCAAGAGCAACAAAAAATGAATAAATCACTGATCAACTAATCTACAATGAAAAAAGCAACTACAGTCTTGAGGTGTTAGGGCCGATACAAAAGGAGATTCCTGAGAGCACCCCAACCATGCCGGGAGACCGCCAGGAGACCGAGCGAGCAGCCCGAGGCAACAAAGGCCAGGAAAGATGGCAGCAGCGATGCAGAGATGGAGAGGAAGGCGCTGGACCGGCCCAGTTCTGGGAGCTCTGTGAGTGACCCCCAGCCCAGCCCCGCTTGTGGGGCAAATGACTGCCCAGCTCCTGCCTACCACACCAGGCTAGGCGCCGGCACCACCACTGCCTCCATTTTCTCCGGTGGGGGCGGAGCCGGCTGGCTCAGATCAGGCAGACCAGCCATCTTCGCTTGGCATGGCTCCTCACTGAGCCGTGCCACTTGTGTGCCTCAGCGTGGGCAATCCCACTCCATCCACGGATCTCTGGCGGGGCTGGTGGCATGGGGAGCCCCCGGCCAGCGTCGGGAGGGCATGGAAGAGGATCCCGGCCAGACTGTCACTCCACCACACCTGGGGCTTCGGCCCCAGGTAAACTTCCTGCTTCTGGGAGGCAGATACCATCTCTGTGGCCTTCAGTTTGGAAGAACCCCAGACTGATTTCTGGTTGGGAGAGGGGGGACCGGGGTGTTCCCGAGCCTGCTTGAACCTGCCGGAGAGCTGACGGCCTGAGGGCACCAAGCCGGCTCACGCTGGGGGGATTCAAAGAGGAACTGTGTGCTGTGGGATCCTCCCCCTGGGGGCTCACGCCCTGGTGTGGGAGGTAACACAACCACACAGGGGGACGCAATAATGGGGGGATGGTGGGAGGCCCAGAGAGGGCCTTGACAAGGGCCGCAGGAACACCCACAGTGTCCATGGCGGAGGCCTAAGACCCCTTCTGGGCCGGGGGGAGCTGAGAGACGAGGATTGCAGAAGACACGCCCCAGCCCTGTACTGAGCGCACAGAGAGGGGAGGGGTCCGGAAAAGGAGGAGGAGTCTCAGAAAAAAAGACACACCCTCCGGGAGCCCCATCGTGTGCACACAGAGAGGGGAAATGCCTGGATAGCGAGGCGGAGACTTACAGATCTCACACACCCTGTCGGGCCGGCAGGAAAGGATCCAGCTGCCAGGGCCAGAACACAAGGAACAGGGAGAACTCCCAGAGCTGACCAGAGAGGAAGCTTCCTGGAAAGGCCAAAGACCTGAGGCAAACACACACATAGAACACTAAGGGCCATGTGAGCAGTCACAGAGGTAGGCACAACAAATTGACAAACACAGCCATACCTTAGTTAGCCAGAGGGTCAAACCTGTGCATAGTGAAACTCCCTGCCAAAATGAGTAAACATCCAAAAAAAAAAGATACCAGAAATGCAAAAAACCAAGAAAGTACACCACCAGAAAAAAGCTTAATAAAGCTCAAACTCTAGATCCTATAGAACAAGAAGCCCTTGAAATGAATGACAACGAATTTCGAGTGATAATCCTAAAGAAGCTGAATGAGATACAAGAAAACTCAGCTAGACAGCATGAAGAAATAAAGAAAAATATACAAAACCTGAGAGAGGAAGTGTACAAGGAAATCAATGTCCTAAAAAAAATGTAGCAGAACTTACAGAACTGAAGAAGTGATTCAGTGAAATAAAAAACACATTGGAGAGTTTAACCAGGAGGATAACAGAAGTTGAAGAGAGAACCTCAGTACTTGAAGATGGGCTGTTTGGAATAACACAAGCAGACAAGAAAAAAGAAAAAAGTATCA
>NW_007732485.1:130958-132064 GCF_000696425.1 Galeopterus variegatus | reverse complement strand
ATCCTTTGTGTCTCCGTCACCCAGGGGAAGTGGGGTGACAAATCTGTGGGGGGCAAAGCAATAACACCCAACACACCTTCCTATTCACTCCTGAGATGTTTTCATGCTCAAAAATAAATATTCAATGACAGTATTTCCCTGACTTTCAAAGTGAACCACCACCCATCTCCACCTAAAAAAGAAAGTTGTAACAGCAAAAAAAGCATTCTAGTTTCTAGTTACCAAAGACTGTACTGAGTCAGAATTATACAGCACAGTGGCGCAATAAACCTTGGAATCAACATAATTAGATTACTTTTAATTTATTAGCAGCAAGAAATTAATGAAATATTACAAAAATATTTCATTTTGGTTGGCACAACCTATAATTATCATGGTTTTGTTCTGGATCAAATCTTAAAACGGTTTAAATTCAAACTACAGAAACAACTCTGAGAAGCTGGAAATCTACATTTGATTTCAAGCTCTAATTTATTTCCCATTTAAAGGCAATTGAGAGTCTAAATTTGGAACTAATATACAATAGTAATGATACCTATCATTAACAAAGTGCTCTACGTTTTCAAACCCCCTTACGTTCATTATTTTATTCCTTTAACAAGGTGTCATTTCTTCCACATAATGAAAGGAGCAGAGACAAAATGCACGGACAGTAGGAGTCAGGAAAGTCTCTCCTAATGAACAGATAAATCATTTAAGATCAAGCTATGGAAAGTACTTGAAATAATATCCCATGTCTACTGTGTGAGATATATGCAAGACACTATTTGACACTCAGCTCTGAGTAGTGCAGTAAAGGTAACATCAGAGCTTGTTTTATACAGGCCTCAATGAGGCTCTTCTGCCAACACCAAAAACAGACTTGAAAAACCATACCTTTAAAGCAGCACTGGTGATATATAGTGAAGGAGGTCCTGTGGCAAACTTTACTTTACTCCCTGAAATGCCAGCTTAACCCACTTCAGGGAGACAAACTTTATACAGAGACAAAGTCAACTTACTTCAAAAGAGAATTCTCATTGTCAGTGTAGACAGAGGTATAAACGAAGGTTGAAGGTGTTGTATTGATATTGGAAGGGCCAAGGGATAAAAGTAAAGGTTGAAGT
>NW_007732485.1:127249-129881 GCF_000696425.1 Galeopterus variegatus | reverse complement strand
GGGGGGGGGGGGGGGGGGGGGGTAAGGGCCTCAGCCACACCCTCCCAACACCCACAACCAGCCCAGCAATGACCAAGACACCACTGGGAGCACCCTGATCTCCCCTGCAGGAATGAGGGGAGTACCACAGGCCTCAACCCTGCCCCTCTTCCTTTCTCCTTCTCCCACCCTATTTCCTTCCCCTGTCCCCTCTTCTGCTCCCCCCAACTGCTCCAGAACATCATAGAATGTAAAAAAAAATATTAATGAATAAAATATATATAACCAAAACAATAATAATGTGAATAATTCTGCAAACTGCCTTAAATATTTTCTGAAATAAGAGTGAATTTAAATTTAAATCTAAACAAACAATAAACAAAATGAAAAAGGACAACAGTACCTTTATATCAAAATTGCAATCAAGTCTTCTAATTAACACTATGAAAGTGCCAGATGAATTGTCTTTTAGTGGTGGAGGCACTATGGGTTCACAGGCATTCTCTGGTTTTGAGTTAATCAAAAAACCCTGAAAAAGAAATGGTAATAAGTTATCTCTGTTTCACTCCATGAATCAATCAACTTACTTCTACAAACATACCTTTTAACTTGTTTCATGTTTTGCATTATGCTAGATGTATTATCTGGCAGCTATAATTGCTCACAATCCTACAACTTCTAAAGCTTTATTGGTTTCATAAGCATTTAATTTTTTAAAATAAGTTCCACCTTTCTTAGTATTAAAGTTTTTTTTAAAAAATCAAGCATAAGCCAATCACTCCAAAGACAACCACTGTTAATGTGTTGGTATATTTTCCATCAGTATTTGACATTTCTAAACCAAGCAAATACTTTTTTAAATTAAATTTTTCTTTCATGTTATCAAACTATGAAAATGCACATAATCAAATTCTAGGAATTTACTACAGAAATACTACCCTGAGTATATAAAGGTATATGTAGAAAGATGTTCNAACCATACCTTTAAAGCAGCACTGGTGATATATAGTGAAGGAGGTCCTGTGGCAAACTTTATTTTACTCCCTGAAATGCCAGCTTAACCCACTTCAGGGAGACAAACTTTATACAGAGACAAAGTCAACTTACTTCAAAAGAGAATTCTCAGTGTCAGTGTAGACAGAGGTATAAATGAAGGTTGAAGGTGTTGTATTGATATTGGAAGGGCCAAGGGATAAAAGTAAAGGTTGAAGTTAAGTTTCCATTCCTAGATTAGATCAAGTAAGATTCCACTATTAAACCCACAGTACAAGATGCCCAACAAACACCTGAAAATTCTTAGAACTAATAGTAGTTATTTGTTTCACAGTCAACTTGTTAATTTGCAAACTTACTAAAACTGTGAATCATGAAACTGATGGGTCTTCCTCTTTGCTAAAAGCTTACAGTAAATTTTGTGGTAAATGTATGACTTAAGTAAACCTGCTCCTGTCTTTCTTGCCTTAATCATCTCCTTCTCATTTTCCTTTCCTTGTTTTCATTCTTTTCTTTTTTAATCTGAATAATTCTGGGGGCTTCCAGTCAAGATGGCAGAATAGATGGTCCTCAGTGTCACTCTCTCCCACAAATCAACCAATTTACAACTATTAAAAAGCTAAGCTGAGGCCACTAGAGCTCAGGGGAAGAGGAGGAGAGACCTACAGAGTGCATGAAGGTGGGAGAAGCCACGGTGAAAGAAAGAACTGTTCCAACCGTTACAACCCCCAGACGCTTCAAGGCTGGCCCTCATGAACGCACGGAGCAGGAGCAGGCAAAAGCCATTGCTGTGTCCTTCGGATGGAGTTGCTTGGAGGCTGCAAGGGAGAAGAGGGCCTTGGTGGCCTCCAGGACAACAAGACTACTAATAGGGTTCCTATGGACCCACACAGGAGTGAGGAGCCACAACAACTGAATAAAAGGAGCCACTCAGAGGCTGGTGAGTCATTGCAAGGGACCAGTGCACAGACTGTCCCATGGGAAGTGTTTGGAGTGTGGGTGGTGGGGGAGACAGGCCCACCAGGAGAGCACTGGAGCACACCAATGACAGCTGATCTGCCCCACAATCAGCACAGGCCCACTCAGTGTAGACTGGTCAGGAATACAGAACTGCAGGGGGTGCAGTTTGCTGAAAAGACTCAGGCACAGACCAGAGTTTCCACACAAACCAGGTGTATCAGATCTCACCAGAAGTACCTATAAAGTCAGCCTGAACTGCACACACACAAAAAACCTTCCCCAGGGAATCAGCAGCAAAGCAGCAATTTAGCTCAACCACAGAGCTCAAGTGCTGGTCCCCCATTTAGAAGTAAGTTTCACAGGAAGTTCCCCCATTTTAGAAGTAAACAAAAGACAACAAATTAGTTCCAGTGCAGAACTGAAGTGGTAGGAACAGCAAATAATCCAACACAGAACTGGAAGAAAAAAAATACCCACAGACCAGAGATAAAGTTTGATATTAACTAACAAAGGTCTCACATCACCAAAGAACACCTATAAAACCTAGAAGGACTAGAAATCCCGTGGGCTACCAAGCCAGGGAGCAGGGAGGACTAGGGGCCTCAGCCATGCCCCCAACACCCACAACCAGCCCAGTGATGATCACTGAGCTGCCACAGGAAGCACCCCAGGCTCTCCCAAGCCGGGGGGGGGGGGGGGG
>NW_007732485.1:124321-125565 GCF_000696425.1 Galeopterus variegatus | reverse complement strand
CACAAGATAATAACAAATTTAAAAAGAAAACAGCAAGTTGCTGCCCCAAGAATGCAGGATGATTTGACATCAAAAAAGTATTAGCATAAAGTGTTATGTTAACAGATTAAAATAGTAAAACCAAATGACTACCTCGACATATGTAAAAAAAAAAAAAATGAACAAACATATTAAAAAGATGATCAAAGTCATTTATAAGAAGAAATGAGCAAGTAAAGCCATAAAACAATGCTTTTACAATAGTTCAGATTGGTGCTCGAATTGGTCACATCATCTATTCTTCAGGGTTTGACAATTTCTCCTGCCTTAAATTGTATTTGCCTGGCTTGTGATGGGGAAAGCTGTATAAGTTATAGCAATAGCTATGCTAATTGTCTAGTTAGGGCTATTGTCAGACTCCTGCCATTGTAGCCAATTGTATTGCTAGTAACTATTGTGTAACTAAAGCCAAAACGTTTCATTATGTTAGTTATACTGTTTCAATTTGCACTGTCAGGGCTAGGGCTCAGACCCTTCAAACCCATTGTACAGACTGGGTCCCAGACCCTTCACACGCCAGGCTGGGTCATAGACCCCTAACATGCAGGTCCACGCTAGGTAATTGGGAAAGATCCTGGGAGCCACTGGCAGACAACATGAGCTCAGTCCTCAGCAGCAACAGCAGTGGTGGCAGTGGCCTCTCGGAGGGTCTCGGGAGCACTGACAGCAATACCTTGCAGCAACAGTAGCGGCCTCCCCTTCCCCCACCTGCAATTCCAGGGGCATCCCAGGGGCAGGGGACCCTATGGATCAGAGCCACTTAAGTCCATAACCCAGGACATCTGGGTGTACATGCAGAATTACATTAGACAATAACCAAGGAACACCTGGGCGCAAGTGCATATTTACCTCAAGTGCTTGGCAAGATTCTGAACATCTGAGGGACCTTGACCATTTTCCTTCACTTTCCCTACAAAAGCTTTTGCACAGTTTTTGGGAATAAAATGCATCACTCCTTCATTTACTCATAGAATAGCTCATTTTCTTGGTTTAATAAAGCACTTGCTTTTTTTTTTTTTGTCTTTTGTCTTTTTCCGTGTCCGGCAACGGATCGCAACCCTCAGTGTTGCCCCCATACCGGACCGGGGACTGGCAACGGGATTGCAAACCTCGGTGTTGCCCCCGCGCCTTGCTCAGCCAGTGAGCGGGAACCGGTCTGTATGTGGGATCTGAACCCTCGGGCGGGAGCGCCGCCGCGCTTCCCC
>NW_007732485.1:60072-123441 GCF_000696425.1 Galeopterus variegatus | reverse complement strand
GATCCGAACCCTCGGGCGGGAGCGCCGCCGCACTTCCCAAGCGGCGCACTATCCAGTGCGCTACCGGGCCGGCCCAGCACTTGCTTTTTGCTTTGCAGGGAAACAGAACTGTGGTTATCCTTCCAACAATGAATATTTCCTTACTCCTATTAAATTTACACACTGCTCTCTTTTCTGTGCCTTTTGGCACACATTAACTTTTTGCTTTAATGCCAAATCACATAGTGCAGTAAATCTTTTTCAACATGCTTCTAGCAATAATTAAAACTCAACCCATATAGCATTTGAAAGACATCCCAATTTCAGAGATGTTAACATGTGCGATGATAAAATGTACCATAGAATCAATTAAATATGGTAAGTACAGACAGAAAAAAAGGTCTAAGGATTTTTGCTTTTTAATCATTTCTGTATGGTTGAATCTGTTATAACAAGCACATATTAAACTTAAGAAAATGTATGAAAATCAAATATACATAAGCTAAAAGTCAAAAGAACATCTTCTTGCCTTAATGGAAAATTGAAGCCTTTTCTAAAAAGTAGGACTTAAAGTATTAAATATTATCTTTCCTGTAGATTATGTTAAAAAGAACTTGCTAAAATAGCTTACTAATTCCTATTCTTCCTTCAGATGTGAATCATTTAAAACTAAGTACAAATTTACTCTGTTTTGTCCACAAAGTGTACCAGATAGCATAATGAACTATGCCATTTAATTTGGCAGAACTCTCTGGTCCCTTAAATAAGAGTGGCCAAGAATGTGTCACCTGAAGCCAGTTCTACATGCTTAGTGTCACCCCACTGCACCAGTCCCTTCTGATTAAAAGGAAGCTTACTCTGCAATCTAGGATCCACTTCATCCCTATCTCCCGACACTTTATGCTAATATGTAGGAGGCCTAAGAAAACTACCAATGCCTAGATTCAGAACCTGGATGCTCACCTTTCCTTATTGTTGTAATCCTCTGATAATTAAAGAAAGATGTTGGAAAACAGTAGTGCATGCAGACTGGCATCTCAGTATTATCAAACATATAATTAAATGTATGGTGCAATAGGTTTAGGATATACATATTGGTTGCTTTTCTTAAAAACACTTTTAGGATTTTAATATACATAAGGCAAAGGGCACAAAACATAATTTTCAGCTTGATGAGTTTTCACAAACTGAACACACCTGTATCAGGAAACAGAACATTAACAGCACTCCAGAAGCTTCGTTCTCTCTTCCAGTCAGTCTTCCTCAACCCCATACCCAATAGCGCTACGTGAACTTCTAACAGCTTAGATTCACTTTTGCCTAATTTTACACTTGACATAAATAAAACCATACTGTACAGTAAATGCTCTCTTAGAGTTTTTCATCTCAGTACTGTATTTGTGAGATTCATCCCTACTCTTGGACATCCATGCTGTTGAGATATACTTCATAAATCTTTCATTTTCATTTCTATATAGTTACAAAGGTACTTCAGAAAGTTCACTGAAAGATTTGTATTATCTTTTAATTCTATTTTTGAAGTACTTTTGTATTTCAATGTATAAATATACCATTATTTATTCTACTGTTAATGAGCATTTGGGTAATTTCTAGTTTGTGGCTATTACAAATATTGTTATTATAAACATTCTAGTACAAGTCTTTTTGTGAAAACATGTACACACACCTATTAAATATATACATACAGAGAAGTGGAATCATAGGATATTAAGCTAAATCACAGGGTATCAGGCTTTAATAAATACTGCCAAGCAGTTTTCCAAAGTGATTTGGTTTACCAATTTTTAATTGGAATAGTCAAATAATCTAAATATAAAAATCATAGTAAACATAATCTTGCTTTAACACTTCAGAAGACATGTGGAACTATGGAATATTTTAATGTAAATATTATAGAAACAATTACTTTGTGCAGGCTTTAATAAATACTGCCAAGCAGTTTTCCAAAGTGATTTGGTTTACCAATTTTTAATTAGAATAGTCAAATAATCTAAATATAAAAATCATAGTAAACATAGTCTTGCTTTAACACTTCAGAAGACATGTGGAACTATGGAATATTTTAATGTAAATATTATAGAAACAATTACTTTGTGGATCAATTACCCTGGTTATTAAAGCCATAAAGAGGTAATAAATAATTCAATAAAGAGATTTTGTTTACAAGATTGTTGCGGCCTGAGGCTTTCCTTCCCTTAAGCTTGTATTGAATGGCAAACTATATAATGAGAAAAATTAATAAGAGTGTATACAGTTACAGTGTCAACAAGAAAGGTGAAAGCAAGGAAGCAAAACATCTTTCTTTTAGTAAGAGTATACAAAGTACAAATGGAAAGTGATGGAGAAAAGTGGTATGTTGCTTTGTTAGTGAGTACCTAAAGTTATGAATTAATAATTAATAACTGCAGTAATAGAAAGCAGTTAACAAATCTCCCACTTGAGTCATGGCACTCAGCACTTTGTGTCAGGCCCTGTGTCCTTTAAACATACTAATTCAGTTAATTTTTGCAATAACTATGTGAAGTAACTACTATTATTATTATCCCCATTTTACAGATGAAGAAACTAGGTCTCAAAAAGGTTAGGTAAGTTGTTTAAGTGATCGGTCAGATTTTGTTATCAGCTAAAGCTTTCCTGATATAAGACAGATTAACTTTCTAGAATGTTAAAAATACCCACTGCACTTTTCTCTAATTCTTTTTTAGATCATTCTTCCAAAATCTACCAGTAACTTTCACACAGAGGGCAAATTTAATTCCCTTGCCACAATAGTTGGAGATCAGTCTTCCTTCCCTTATGTATTAAAACATCCTTTAACCATTACTCATAATAGTAAGTTCCTTTAACGCTATGCTCTAAATACACTGCTCTCATTTCACAGTGTTCTGTAAAAGTACTAGGATGGATGAGTAAGACTGAGTCCCTACCCAAGTTTATATCTGTTAAGAACTACCAGACCCAATAAGATAGAGCACAAACAACAGCACAGTACAAACTACAGAGCATGGTGCAATTCATTCCAACTATGGGAGGCAGTAACAGAAAAAGCGGTGTCTGGCTTGGCTCTTAAACTTTACTATGTTTCAGTTTGGTGACAGAAACTGAACATACTACTTTAAATTGATCTGACCAATGTAACAACAGACAGGAACTATCACTCTTTAATTCATTCTAGATATTACTTTTCTATTGATGCACTATAAAACTGAATTAGGTTTCTGGCAAACACATCACAGTTGTTTCAATAAATTTTTGACATATGTTGCTACTAAGCTATAATCCTCCTCTTGTCAGTACCTATCTTTTAGGACACAAGGAAAAAAAATAGTATATTAACTATTCCAGCTTTATGCCATCTGTGAATTCGATAGCCATATCTCCCATGTCTTTCTGCACATCATTGAGGAAAGCATTGAAAAGACAGAAATTTGAGGGTACATACTAATTAAAAGTTAAATCTTTAATTGGAATAGAAGAAAAGATTTAGAAAAATCCCTTCACAAATTCGATATTACATGTGTGGCATTACTCAGAGCAGTTACTGAATATCATTCATCTTAAAGTTACATTGTATATACATACTGTATATACATATACATTTTGTCTACAGATGCTGCTAGAATTCTCCCCAATAGATTCTTTTGGTTGTATATTTTACTCAATGAGTTAGGTTTTAGATTTAATAAAAGTTAATTATAAGAAATTATTTAAAAATAAGCCCATTAATAAATTAAAACATTTAAATTCTTACAGTCAGTATTATATAATTTAGACCAACTACATAATTTTTAAAACATTATTTCTGATACTTATATTCTAAGAATGTCAAAGCTTTAATAATAAAAAATCCTACACTATTAAACTTGTCTTTAAATACACCAAGACTAAAAAGGAAATTTAAAAAGCATAAGGATTTATAGAGTCTAGATATGCAGCTCTAAAATGACCCATCTTAATAATTTCTTCAAATGAGTTTTTGAGTGATTTATTTTAAAAGGATTTGATAATTAGCATTTAAATTACTAAATTCAACTCCACCTCCCAGCCATGATGGAATAATAGGGGCTGGTTTTATCTTCCTGCCTTAAACAGAGAAAACCAACCAAAAAATATGTAACATCAGTTTTCAAACCCTGGACAATAGTGCAGAACAGATTCCTGAGAAAGGGAAACAAATGAGATGAGCCCTACAAGAACCTCAGCTTACTGTCTGGAGAGATACCAGGCCTCAGCACAGGGTAGGGGAGCCCAACAGAACCTAGTAGCCTCACCAATTTGAGCAGACAAAATTCAGAGTCCAGGGAGGTCAAGGCAGCTAGATTCTGTGAGGCAACATATTGTGGAGGAGGGAGCCATAAAAAGAGAGGATGTTTCAGGTACATGTAAAGAGGTCCACTCAAATCTTGGCTGAGCAGTGATCTGCACGCGTGTGTGAAGAAACCACCAAAATAACAGAAAGAACCATCAAAAAGGAATAAACAGAACAATCCTCGGAGCTCACACAAGGGTGGGAATAGTTTATATGCCCACAAGAGTAGAAAAACCTCCTAATGCAGTAGAGTCATCAGAAGGTTCCTCAGACCATCAAAAAGGAATAAACAGAACAATCCTCGGAGCTCACACAAGGGTGGGAATAGTTTATGTGCCCACAAGAGTAGAAAAACCTCCTAATGCAGTAGAGTCATCAGAAGGTTCCTCAGTAAGGCCTCAGAACAGGACCAAATTAGTCCTAAATGTTATAAAATAAAAACACAACTTACAAAAATTGGTAAGACACAGCTACAATAGCTCTAACAGTTACATTTACAGCACTAAATACCTATACTAGAAAAGAGGAAAGGGCTCAAATCAATGACCTCAAGTTTCATCTGAATAGACTGGAAAAAAAGAAGAGGAAACTAATAGATCTGCAACATAACTAGTGCCATTTTAGAGAAGCCCAAGTACAAAATGGCACTGTCCACCTCCTCCCCTCCCCTCCCCCATTCTCTTTTACAAGAAACCTCATGGTTTCAGAGAAAATGAAACTTCTGGTGTTTCCGCCTGCACAGAACTCTCCATTCCCATGACCTAACTCAATCCCCACCCTGGAATTACATCACCCAGCTCTTGGTGCCAACATGCCAAAATAAGCTCCCACTGCCCTATGTTAGCTGCTGTCCCCCACTTTCAGGGCAGCCCCGGGCTGCCTGCCACTTTGAGCACTGCCTGGCATATTTTCTTCCTTTAATAAAGCTTGAACGGTACCTGGCATCTCAGCTCACTTTCTCTCTGAAACTAAACCCAAAATATGAGAAAGAATGATATTATATATTATTGCCACTTTCCTCACACTAGTCTTTTGGATATGTATTATTATACATATATAAAGATGAGTAGACAGGCTTGAAAAAGTTGAATAACTTGCTAGTGACAGAATCAGAATTTGAAGCTCAGTAGCTCTGGCCCCAAAGCCCACATTTTTCTATGGCAGCATGTTACTCATCTTCACAAAGGACAAGGTTAAAACCAAGACTAAGTTCCAGGTTTCACTATTGTCACTGTGGCACTCTAATAATTTTGGCATTTTGCTAATATAATCACATCTGAGGTAAAAGTTTATGCATGCTTATTAAAATTATTAATGTCCTAGTTTATCCCTATTTATTCCTCTTCTTATACCTTCCTATTTTCTCCTGATACCAGCATATTTCATTACACTGTAGACAAGTCTGTAATGTGGCTTACAGAGAATTGGTGTTCCAAATTATCTTACACTATGAAGTTAACTACCACACAACTAAACTGAAGTCTCCAGAACACACAGCTGTATACTCACAACTCAGGATTACAAATCACAAAGGCTTATCAGCCTTGTTTTAGAAAAGCAACTTAAGCTTGCCTAAGAACATTCAGCTGGTAGCTAATTGTGCTATCAGCCAAACCTAAGGGCTGACTCAAATGATGTTTCTTTTCTCCAAAACACATTGTCATTCAAATTTAATATAAACATACACACCAAAAAACAAACTAAAAAAATCAATTGAGGTGAGATTGGTGAGACTGAAGATTATTCTTTAATGCTATATTCCTTTATGATGATAATGATGGCATCTGTGCTAAACAAATACATCTGCAAAACAAAAAAGTTCAAGCCACTAAAAAAGTTAATTATCAAAAAGGAAACAGGTAGCACAAAATCAAAAACAGTTCTATATATACGGAATCAGTCAATATCATTGTTAGTTAATTTCAATACTTTTATTTCAACTAACAGTAATATGATGATGTGAGGAAAACAGTCCTTGCTTTATATAAGGATTCATTTCCAAATTCCATTACAAAGCAAATTCTCCTAGTATCTACTGTATAATTACACATGCCAAAAGTTATAAGTAATGTACCTATTGTAAAAGCATTATTTAGTTCAATTTTGAGAAGAAAAGCCTTGGGAATAGTGGTCAGACCAAAATCACACTGAGCAAACAATAATCATTAGTAGCTATAGTTCCAGTAATGCTATATCTTGATGCTAAATATCTGTTGGCAGTTCTGTGCTTCTGGTCTATATGACCTACTCAACTACTAAAAAAGACAGGTAAAATAAGATGAGCTAGTCATCAAGGTGTGAAGGTGGGCACAAGAGGCCGGTTTATGTCCAGTCTACCTCCTAAGAAAGCAAAATGAATCCTGAAGATGCTGGGGCTTTTACCATCAATTTTTCTCCACAGAGCCTTTCAGGCCAAGCATAAAACAGATGACGTAACAATGACTAAAGAGAGCAAAAGTCAAGCTACTAGGTTCTTAAACAGCTTTTCATGATCCATAAAGAACACTAATTAACACATGACAGACACAGTAACTGTTCAACATATTTACAGACATTTTGATCATTTCCTACTTCAAAACTTATCCCTAACAGATCAACCTGAGGCATTAATTGCAGTTTTAATTCCTTATTTTACTGAAACACTCACTCATTGAACAAGTATTTATTGAACTCCTAATATAAGCCAGGCACTGCCAGGCACAACCTAAGGGCTAAATAAAGATTATTTATATTAACACAATAACCTCAAGAAATTTACATTCTATGCCAGACACTGTACTACATCAGAAATGAGTAAAATAGGGCCAGCCCGGTGGCGCACTGGAGAGTGTGCCGCTTGGGAGCGTGGCGGCGCTCCCGCCGAGGGTTCAAATCCCATGTGGAGACCAGTTCCCACTCACTGGCTGAGCATATCAATCACCTCACCAACTTTTTTGTAGTGAGAACATTAAAAATCTATTCTTTTAGGACTTTAGAAATATTCAATACATTACTATTAACTTAGTCATCATGCAGCGCAATAGATCACTAAAACTTATTCCTCTTTTGTTTTAGTTTTTGTTTTTTCGATCAACATCTTCTCTTTCCCCATACCTCCCCCCAGTCTCTGATAACCACTCTTTTACTCTGTTTCTATGAGATCAACTTTTCTAAATTCCACATATAAGTAAAATCATAACAGTATTTGTCTTCCTGTGTCTGGCTTGTTTCACTTAGCATAATGTCCTCCAGCTCCATCCATGTTGTCACAAATGACAGAATTTCTCTATTTTTTAAGGGTGTATGGTATTCTATTGTTTTATGTACCACATATTCTTTATCCATTTATCTACTGATGGACAATTAGGTTATTTCCATATCTTGGCTACTGTGAATAATGCTGGAATGAACACAGGAGTACAGATATCTCTTCGACATACCGATTTAAATTCCTTTGGATATATACAATGAAGTGAGAGTGCTGAATCATATAGTAATTCTATTTTGGTTTTTTTGAGAAACCTCCATGGTTTTTTCCAAAATGGCTATACTAACGTACATTCTTACCAACGGTGTCAAAGGGTTCCCTTTTCTCCAGATCCTCGCCAATACTTGTTGTCATTTGTATTTTTGATAATTGTCATTCTAACACATGTGAGGTGATATCTCATTTTGGTTTTACTTTGCATTTCCCTGATGATTAGAAATGTTGAGCATTTTTTCATTATCTGTTGGTCACTGGTAACTCTTCTTTTGAGAAATGTCTCTTCAGATCCTTTGCCCATTTTTCTAATCAGGTTATTTGTTTTCTTGCCATTGAAGGCAATCGTCATTTTGAATGCACATTCTTCCCCAATATTTGATATAGTTGGTATACACTCAATGTTTATAAGGTAAATCATATATAAAAAATCTCAAGCAAGAAATCCCCTTGATATTGAAGCAGTGCCTGCACAGAAGAGGAGGTTTATGGAAGAATATCCTCATTCTCAAACAGATTGTTTCAAAGGACTGGGGGAAGTCTATTCAATTGAAGCAACTGGTATGTTAAACCAAGACAAAAAGGTTACTGAGTTGAAAAGGAACAATGCTAAAGGAGAACAGAAGCCAAAATGATACTATACCCTCATGGTATCTTTAAAAATATGATTACCTGGCCAGAAATCATAATGTAGCACAATAACCTTTCTTTAACCTATATATGTGAAGCTCAAGTGCACATATAAGTACATGTCTACACTGTGCGGGGATCTGTAAACATGTAACAACATTTGGTAGGTCAATTAAACAAAACAACACCTTGAGAAGACACTATAATTTGACCTAGAGTGAGCTGTACTTTAATAATTTAGAAATTATGAGGAGGTGTTCTACTTCCATAACTAATTTTCACCATAACTGGTCAAAATTACTTTTTAAATAACAATTTAATGTCTCTGGAAACTGTCTAGGGCACACAGCAAATGAAGAAAATCTACTAACTGTGTTAAGAACAGTAAAAGTTTGTGGTCCTTGAACAACTCAGTAAGATGAAAGCTACATTACAGATGAGAAAAACGAAGATGGGGAGGGACTATCTTCTCCTCACTTACCAGCCAAGGGATGTGGTATCTCAATGGGAAGGGTAAACCACCAACATTTCTCATTCCCTCTGGTTCCAAATTGGAAATGCTAAATTTTGGGGTGAATATGGCTAAGAGGTCAGAAGTTCCCTTCCTCCACCTTTTCCTCGATCACAAAGCAGAGTTTCTATCCAAGTGCAGAAGGTCAAGAACACTGGAGCCCTGATCACCCTCACCCCAGCTCACTTGCAGGGCAAAGATTCTATGTGATAGAAGAGGCAAACAGAGAAGACCAGAGGGTACACTCCCAACCAGTACACTGTGTGTAAAGCAAGGTGTCACTGAAAAATAAAAACATATTTTTATGCTGATCAACAATCTAGTAAAAAAGGAGACAGGAATGAAAGAGTGAGCACAGGAAACAGCAAGTGAACAAGCAGTTTTCCTGAATGACCAAAAAAAAGCCCATGAAGCTAATGTATTTTGGATAGGGCCAAATACAGAGCAGTGGCTCAGATAATCTGCCCACTGGGAGAGTACCTCTGTTACAACAAAGAACTCCAAAGCTCTTCCCAAAGAAACTGGCATTATTTGAAACAGAGTATAGAGAAATACAAGATTAAGGGCATTTACAAAAACATTGTAGCAGTCAAAGAAGAACTAATAAGGAAACTAGAAAACATCCTGAGACAAATATCCTCAGACAAAAAAACTCAAAAAGTTCATGGGAAAATAGAATTAAAAGATAAAAAATATACACATTAGTTGTCAACTTAAGTTCCTTCAAGTTCAAGACACTTTTATAAGTGATGATACCAGCCATTCAGTCCATCCCTAAAGAACTGAGGGTCCTGGAAATCTAACCACATCAATGCAGTCTTTTTTACATTATTAACTGAAGAAAAATCAGTGCCCATTAAAGATTTTTTTAAGATTAGGAAACAAAAAGAAGTCACGAGGAGCCAAATCAGAACTGTAAGGTGGATGCCTAATGATTTCCCATTGAAACCCTTGCAAAATTGCCCTTGTTTGATGAGAGAAATGAGCAGAAGCATTGTGGTAGAGGACTCTCTGGTGAAGCTTTCCCAGGAGCTTTTCAGCTAAAAGTCTGGCTTTCTCCAAACACTCTCATAATAAGAAGATGTTATCATTCTTTGTCCCTCCAGATGTCAACAAGCAAAATGCCTTGAGAATTCCAAAAATCTGTTGCCATAACCTTTGCTTCTGGTCGTATCTGCTTTTGCTTTGAGTGGACCACTTCCATCACTTGGTAGCCATGGTTTTGACTGTGCTTTGTCTTCAGGATTTTTGTGGTAAAGTCATGTTTCATCTCCTGTTACAATTCTACAGAGAAATGCTTCAGGATCTTGATCCCACTTGTTTAAAATTTCCATTAAAAGCTCTATCCTTGTTTGCAGGTGATCTGGGTATAACAGGTTTGGCACCCATCAAGTAGGAAGTTTGCTCAATTTTAATTTTTCAGTCAGAATTGTGTATCCTGAACCAAATGAGATGTCTATGGTGTTGGTTATTGTTTATGCTTTTAATCATTGGTCCTTTTCAATTAGGGCATTAACAAGATCAATTTTTTCCTTGCAAATTGATGTGGATGGTATGCTGCTGTGGGCTTCATCTCCAACATCCTCTCATCTCTTCTTAAAATAAGTTGTCCATTTGTAAACTGCTGATTTCTTTGTGACACTATCCCTTTAAACTTTTCATAAGCATCAATAATTTCATCATTCTTCCACCCAAGCTTCAACATAAATTCAATGTTTCTTCTTGCTTCAATTTTAGCAGAATTCACATTGCTCTGATAGGGGCTCTTTTCAAACTGATGTCTTATCCTAAAACTACAAGTTTATTTTGGTACAAAGAAAAAATTGAAATCCATGCATAATACATATTTTCCACAAATTTTCTGAAGACCCTTCATATAAATAAAAACACAGTACACCATAATGTATGGGATACAACTAACTCAGTGCTCAGAAAGGAATGTATAGCTATAAACACTTACATTAAAAAAGAGCATCTCAAATTGACAACCTAACTTTACACGTTAAGGAATTACAATGAGAACAACAAACTAAACCCAAAGCTAGCAGAAAAAAGGAAGTAATAAATTGTGGGAAAGAGATACATAAAATAGAGACTACAAAAATGAGAAAAAAAATCAATAAAACCAAGAATTGGTTCTTCAAAAAAATTAACAAACTGACAAACATTTAGCTTGGCTAACTAGTAAAAAAAGAGAAAACTCAAATAACTAAAATCAGAAAAGAAAGAGAAGACATTACCAATTTTATAAAAATAAAAAGGATTATGAAAGAATACTGTGAACAATTATATGCCAAGAAATTGGGTAACCTAGATGAAATGGACAAATTCATAGAAACACACAACCTACCAAGACTGAACCATGAGGAAACAGAAAATCGAAATAGTCTTATAACTAGTGAGGAGACTGAATCAGTAATCAAAAACTTCCCAGGAAAGAAAAGCCCAGAACCAGATGGCTTCACTGCTGATTCTACCAAACATTTAAATTAACACCAATCCTTCCAAACTCTTCTCAAAAAACTGAAAAGGAGGGAACAATTCCTAACTCATTCTAAGGGGGTAAAATTACCCTGATACCAAAGTCAGACAAAGATATTACAAAAAGAATATCCATTATGGCTACTAGTGAAAAATCCTCAAAAAAATACTAGCAAACTGAATTCAACAGCACAAGAAAAATTGACAAATATTTTTTTAAATGAAATAAAAACACAAGTTACCAAACTAATGGAGTGTAGATAAAACAGTGCCTAGATAGAAATTGATAGCTATAAGTGTATATAGTATTGAAAAAGAAAGATCTCAAATCAACAACTTAAACTTCCCACCTTACAATACTTGAAAAAAGAAAGGAAAAATTAAATCTACAGCAAGCAAAAGTAAGGAAATAAAGATTACACTGAACATTAATAGAACAGAGAAAAACAATAAATGAACATTTTATTAATATTTTATCAATAAAAAAATAAACAAAAAAGAAAACAATAGAGAACATAATAAAACCAGAAGTTGGTTCCTTGAAAAAAATCAACAAAACTGACAAACTTTACCTGGACAGACCAAATGAAAGAGAAGATTCAAATTAATAAAATCAGGAATGAAAGAGGGGATTTTACTAGCAACCTTTGAGATATGAAAAGCCCAGGCCCAGATGGCTTCACTTGTATATTTTAACAAATATTTTAAAAAGAATTAATACAAATCTTCCACAAAATCTCACAAAAAAATGAAGAGGAGAGAACATTTCCTAACTCATTCTATGAGGGCAGTATTACCACAATACCAAAATTAGGCAAGGATACTGATATAGGAGGTGCTCTGTTTCCCTGGGCTTGGGTTTCAGGACACACCTCTGGGTTTCAAGCCATTCCCTGAGGTCTCAGGCCCCTCCTCTATGTCCTCTCCTAAAGGAAAGTTACTGTTGCTAGTTAGACCTATTTTCATCACCAATTCGGGAAAATGAGACCACAAGTGGCTGGCTTATGCAAATCCAATGGTTGGGCATACTCAGTAGAGAGGGGTTATGTAACCCTGATGGCTGGGCATGATCGGTAAAGTGGAGTTTATCCTCTGAATGACCTTCCACTAGAGGTAGTAGAGAGCACAGAATATTCCTGAATATGCCTGATGCATGTGATGGGATCTGACCAATGAACATGCTCCAAGAAGAGACCAACTGAGCATGTGCAAGACTAATGTTACATAACTGGGAACCATCCCCTTAATTGAATATTCATTAGACAGAGAAACTATAAAAGCTGAATCCCAGCAAAAGGCCAGGTCATTGCTCACTTTCTTTGAGGCAACCTGCACTTTGCTGGCTGAGGTGTGTACACTTTACTTTGTATCAAACTTACTTTCAGCAAGCAGCTACTCACTCTCTTGAGCCAGCCTGCATTCTGTACTGACTTTAAGTACGTGTTTCCTGCTTTTGTGTTAAACTTGGAGTAGGCCCTGCTCAGTCTCCCCAGCTATGCTGCACTCCCTCTGTGGAACCTGTATTTCTCATCTATTATATTAAACTTGTTCTCACTTTCTACTGTGACTCTGCCCTTGAATTCTTTCCTGTGGAGGAGTCAAGAACCGCATAAGAGGACTGGGTGGGTTGAGGCTGACTATCGGGTCCCCCAGAACCTACCTCCAACATTAATATCACAAGAAAAGAAAACTATGGACCAATTTCCCTTACGAATATAGGAGAAAAATCCTCAAGAAAATACTAGAAATTTGAATCCAGCAATATATAAAAAGGATTATACATCACTGCCAAGTGGAATTTATTTCAGGAATGCAAGGTTGGTTTATCAATCAAAAATTATTTAATTAATGTGATACACTACATCAATAGAATAAAGGGCAAAAATTACATGATCAGCCTAATAAACATAGAAAAAAAACTTGAGAAATTCAACACCCCTTTATAATTTTAAAAAACACTCAAAAATTAGCAGTTGAAGGAAACTTTTTCAACCTAGTAAAGGGCATCTACAAAAAAAAAAAAAAAAAATTCCACAGCTAATATTATACACAATGAAGACAGACTGAAAAGATCAATAACAAGGCAAGAATGTCTGCTCAACACTTCTATTCAAAACTGTACTGGCAGTTTTGCCACAGCAATTAAGCCAAAATGAAAAAGAAAGAAAAAAAGAAAAAGCATCCAGATTGGAAAGGAAGAAGTAAAATTATCTCTGTTTGCAGATGACATGATCTTATACATAGAAAATCCAAAGGAATCCACTAAAAAACAATTAGAAATAATATACAAATTCAGCAAGAATGCAGGATATAAGATCAATACACAAAAGTCAATTGAATTTCTGTATACTTGCAATGAACAATCCAAAAATGAAATTAGGAAAGTGATACCATTTACAATAGTATCAAAAAAATAAAATACCTAAGAATAAATTTAACAGAAGTGCAAGACTTGTACACTAAAACAACAAAACTTTTTATTTTTTTAATTTTTTTAATTTTTTTTTTGTGTCCAAATTATCTCTGTTTGCAGATGACATGATCTTATACATAGAAAATCCAAAGGAATCCACTAAAAAACAATTAGAAATAATATACAAATTCAGCAAGAATGCAGGATATAAGATCAATACACAAAAGTCAATTGAATTTCTGTATACTTGCAATGAACAATCCAAAAATGAAATTAGGAAAGTGATACCATTTACAATAGTATCAAAAAAATAAAATACCTAAGAATAAATTTAACAGAAGTGCAAGACTTGTACACTAAAACAACAAAACTTTTTATTTTTTTTATTTTTTTTATTTTTTTTTTGTGTCCAGCAACGGATCGCAACCCTCAGTGTCGCACCCGTACCGGACCGGACCAGCAACGGGATCGCAACCCTCAGTGCTGTGCCCGCACCTCGCTCAGCCAGTGAGCGGGAACCGGTCTGTATGTGGGATCCGAACCCTCGGCGGGAGCGCCGCCACGCTCCCAAGCGGCGCACTGTAGCAGTGCACCACCGGGCCGGCCCCCAACAAAACTTTTAAAAAAGAAATTAAAGACAACCTAAATTAATGTAAAGATATTCTGTGTTCATAGATCAGAAGATGTAATATTGTTAAGATGGCAACGTTCCCTAAACTAATTTCAACACAACCTTTTTTTTAAAAAGAAATTTTTTTTGCAAAAATTGACAACATAATCCCAAAACTTAAATGGAAATTCAAGGGGCCTAAAATAACCAAAATAATCTTGAAAAAAAATAAGGTTGGAGGACACTCCAAATTTCAAATATTAGTATATAGCTGCAGTAATCAAGACAATATGGTACCGGCATTTAGATACACATACAGATAATGGAGTAGAATACAGATTTCATAAGTAAACCTTCATTTTTATGGTCATGTGACTTCTTTACAAGGGTGTTATGAAAATTCAATGGGAAAAAAAGTTTTTTTAACAAGTGGTATAAAACAACTGGATATCCACGCGCAAAAGAATTAAGTTGGACCATACCTCATACTATATACAAAAATTAACTCAAAATAGATTAAAGATCTAAATCTAAGAACTAAGACAATAAAAATCATTGAAGAAAACATAAGCATAAATCTTTGTGAATCTGGATCAGGTACTTGTTTCTTAGCTATGGCACCCAAAACATAAACAAGAGAAATAATAGACTAGACAATCAAAATTTAAAACTTTTGTGCTACAAAGGACAATATCGAAATAATGAAAGGACAACCCAGGAAACAATATAAAACATTTGCAAATCATATATCTGATGAAGGACTTGTATCCAGAATATGTAAAGAAATCTTATAATTCAGTAACAAAAACTCACATAACCCAACTTAAAAATAAGCTCAGGATCTGAATAGACACTTCTTCAAAGACACACAAATGACCAACAAGCACATGAAAAGATGCTCAACATCACTAATCATTAGGGAAATGTAAATCAAACCCACAATGAGATACCTCTTCACACCTACTAGGATGCCATCATCAAAAAAGACAGATTAAGCTGGCAGGTTACCTAAGTTGGCTATAGCACAGTATTATAACACCAAGGTCAAGGGTTCAGATCCCACACCAGCCAGCAGCCCCCACCCACCCAAAAAACCAAAATGAGATAAAAAAAACAAGTCTTGCCAAGCACATGGAAAAACTGTAACCCTCAAACATAGCTGGTTAGAACTTAAAATGGTACAGCCACCTTGGAAAACAGTCCGGCAGTTCTTTAAAAGGTTAAACACAGAGTTATCATATGATCCAGCAATTGCACTCTTAGGTATATACATATTCAAGAAATGAATAACTCTGCCATTAAAAGGAAAAAGGAAAAAATGGTGTCCAGGATAAAGCAGAAATGAATAACTCTGCCATTAAAAGGAAAAAGGAAAAAATGGTGTCCAGGAATAAGAAATAAGAGCAATAGTTTCTTCTTTTACTGAAATTGATGTAGAAAAGTTTAAATAAAGAGAAACCATAAAAGATCTGGTTGACATTGCTTTTGTCTTGCTGTTTTCAAGTTTCATTCTTAACAACGTAATTGGTAAAAATTTAAAGACTGTAGCCTTGAGTTTACTTTTACTTAATACATAGTTGATTGTCAAGATTTTTATCATACAGTATTCAAGCCCTATGAAGAAAAGGCCACCTGTGATATGTTTCTCACTCAGCACACATGGGTAATGCTTCACTCAATGGTTATACCTTGACATTTCAGAAAACAAAATGACTGCGCCCTCTGGAGGACAATGCCTTTTATTTAATCTGTTATACATATCACACTATTATCATGACCACATCAGCATCATTATTAACAGAAAATCCAAACACTCCCATTCCAATCTAAACACTGACCCAATAGTGTTAAAAACTAGAAGCTCAAAAGAGTGTGGTACACTTGTAGGATTTCCTACACTAAATAAGATAGTTTTTCTAAACACAAGAAGAATTCAAAGCGGATTGTCCTTACACTGGCAATACATGTCCTCTACCATCACCTTCTAAACTGCCACATAATCAATAAAACCCAGTAAGGAATATTTATGTATAATTTATATGCTGTAGTACTTGACAAATCCTCTAAAACAAAACTTTAAATGTGTTCATCAATTGCAGAATTCTTAACAAAATCTTTGATAGTAAAAGAGTTCTGAAAAACACAGAAAGTAAATCCATGAAAACTTAAGAGGCAGCAGAGAAATTCTCTCTCAGTTTTGAAAACAAAAGTGAATTGTAACCAAAAGGAATTCTTTGGTAATGAAACCAAAAACATACTGTTTTCTAAAAAACAAAACAAAAACAAAAAACATACAGAACTTCAATCCTTTATTACTTACCACAGCATTTGCCATTTGCAATTTGTCTTCATTAATAACTTAGTTTATAGTTGAACACACTCCGGTTAACTAAAGTTGTATACAATTGGGTTAACAATCTGATTAAAGAAGTCAGAACTTAAAATTACTGATGGGAATGGCCAGATCCTAGCTACAGAAATTTCTTCAGTATTCAAAGAGAATGGCACCTGGCAAGAAGAAACAGTACAGGTAAACAAATAAAAGTAGTGAGAACAATTAGAACACCTAATAAGGGTGTTGGCACTGGCATTCATTTTTCTGTTAATTTAAGAAGTGATAATCATTCATTTATTAAATGAAACAGGGAAGACATTAAATACAGAAAATAATGAATTACTTAATTACAGCAAATTATCACTTACAGAAGAAGGGCAAGATTACGAAACTCTTCAAAGTGACTTGATACTCTCATATACCAACAGTATATAAGAACACCTGGTTTCCCATATCCTTTCCAGCTGTTGATACTGGTAGACTCTTTATTTTTACTAATCTGATGAGTACAGATTGGCATCTAGTTATAACGTACACAAGAAGACATTTTTAAGAATACTCACTGCAAAAAAATAGCAAAAAACTAACATCTACTAATGGAAAGAATAAAAAAATAAATCAGCGTATCATAGATTAAGTAGTATGCAAAAGTTAAAACGAATGACTATGTAACAACACATATAAGTTTTAAATATAGAGCTGGATGAAAAAAGCAAGTTTAAAAACCAGACCAAGCAAAATGTAAAAGCAAGCTTGATAATGTTTATAGATGTATATGTGGTTAAAAAAAAAAAAAGTTTTCTAACATAAATGGGAAAGATATTCATAAATTTCATGATAATGATCATCTATGAGGAGAGAGATAAGGAAATGGAATTTGGAAGGATAAAAACAATGGTTCAGGGCTAGACGATTAGCTCAGTTGGTTGGAGTGCAGTGTTATAACACCAAGGTCAAGGGTTCAGATCCCCTATATTTTGGTTTTGGCTAGCCACCAAAACAAAAAAAACAAAACAAAAAAAACCAACAGAATGTTTCAATGGTATCTGTAATATTCTATTTCTTCTTTTAAAAAATGATATGTAACATCTAGGTACCAGGTAAATAAGATGTTCTGTTATTCCCTTATTGTATTCTGTGTTTGAAGTATTTAACAATTTTTTAAAAAATAAAAGCAATCTAACTGCTCAATCACACAGAATTGGTTACATTATAGTGTAATTAAAGTATTGTAATAAATTGCAAAATTTTGAATGATGACATAAACATATATTTTTACATGGAAAGGTATCCGTGATATTGGATATGCCATGATATTGCCACATTTTTAAAAGTTGCAAAATAGCACATATAAATGTAAAAAATGAAAGCATGAATGTATCTATATAAATTCACATAGTTGTTCCCAAATGTCTACCACTATAATCTCTTGGTTGTTGACTTATGTGTGATTTTCATATTCTTCTTTATAAATGTCTATATCATCTTAATTTTTATGGTGGGCATATATCACTCTTATCATCAGAAAAATATTTTGCATGGACATAGAAATAAAAAATTACTCTTTTACCATATGAAATTGAGAAAGCCAGAAAGAAAATCTAATGAAAACTACTAAGTGAATAACAAAGATGCCAAGTAATGAAATGGGAAAGTGGGGTGTGTGTGTTGATTTATGAAATCAAACATCTGAAACTCCTTTGACTTCCAAGGTGGTAAGAGACTTAAATACAGCAAAGTGGGTGAGTCCAAGGATAGAAGAGTCTAGAGCCCAAACTATAGAACAAAGGGAAGGAACCAAAGTTGACTTTGGGGAATTCCACATAAAATGGACATACGCAGATGCTCCCTCTCAGGCCTTCTTCCTGACTCTTTCTCCACTTCCTCACTTCTCTAAGTGATAATTTGCCATGATGAAATAATTCATTATTTTCTACATCAAATGAAATGCTGTAGTCCCTGCTTTGTTTAATAAATAAATAACCATTACCTTTGAAATTAACAGCAAAAGGTTTATTTTAGAAGCTCAAAATTCACTACAAAAGTATTCTTTTTATACCCCCTAATTTCATGCATTTGAAAATGTGTTTAGATCTTAAAATTCCTATTTTATGTATAACCAGGTGCTTTTATTCCTCATTTTGACAGTCCTATTTCTTTACTTATCCTTTGAAAAAAGGAACTCTGACCTTTGTTTTAGTCTACAAATTCAAGGTGATGCTGTGACAGTTCACAGTTCCTCAAAAAAGACTGAGAATGATAAGTGCTGAAGAGGTTGCAGAGAAAAAGGAACTCTCATACACTGTTGGTGGGGGCTACAAAATGGTGCAACCTTTATGGAAAACGATATGGAGGTTCCTCAAACACTTACAGATAGATCTACCATATGACCCAGCGATTGCACTGCTGGGAATATACAGAGAGGAATGGAAATCATCATGCCGAAGGGATACCTGTACTCTAATATTTATTGCAGCTCTACTTACAATAGCCAAGAGCTGGAACCAGCCCAAATGTCCATTATCTGATGAGTGGATAAGGAAACTGTGGTATATCTACACAATGGAACACTACTCTGCTATAAAAAGGAACGAAATACTACCATTCGCAACAACATGGATGGACTTAGAGAAAATTATATTAAAAGAAACAAGTCAGGCACAGAAAGAGAAATACCACATGTTCTCACTTATTTGTGGGAGCTAAAAAATAAATAAATAATAAAACACACAAACAAAAAAGAGGGGGGGGAGAATTCAGAATAACCACAAAAATTCCTTGAACTATTTAAGTCAAGTGAACAGATATGATGGGGGGGTGGAGAGGAATGGGTAAAGGGGCATGAAAATCAACTACGATGTATTTTGAGAAGTAAAATTTTTTTAAAAAGAAATGGGGAATGAAAATTAATTAATTAATTAATTACACTAAATTAAAGTTTTTAAAAAACAGAAAAAACAAACAGTTCCTCAGGATGAGGAAGTCCAGCACACTGAACCTTAAGCAAGGCTTTTTCACATCACAAAATTGTATAAGTGTCCTGGAGAGAAAATTAAGTAGCTGGTGTAGAGCAACTTCTCTACAAAGAAACAAAACAAAAAGGAACCAAACAACCACACTCTTTTACAATGTTTGCATTTTCCTTCACTAGAAAAACAAACAAAAAACTCTTCTTATCTCGTATTAAACAAAATCATTTCTTATAATAAGAATCTTAAAATTGTCCAGTTAGCTCAGTTGGTTACAGTGTGTGGTGCTGATAACACCAAGGTCCAGGATTCGATTTCTATACTGGCCAAACACCAAAAACAACAACAACAAAAAAGAATCTTAAAATTAATTGGTAAATTAATTTTCAAAGAACTAGTCTAGTTTGTGGAAAATTAACGGGTAATTATATGGGACACTAATTTAATGAATAATGATGAGGGGAAATAAATCATACATCATATAAGGAACTCTTATTTGTACCTTTGTTCTGGATTTTAAGAATGATATGGTCAAGGACAAATCGGCATCCCATGATCTTCACCTCCTGTATCTTCTTCCTCTTCAACAAAAAGAATATACCCTGAGTACCAGATTACAAAAACACTATATACAAGGATCATGGTAAATCAAGCCCAAAAAGTATGTTGCTGAAAACAAGATTTGCCAATGATAGTTATACTCAGGTAATCTAATGCTGGGCTTACTTAATCAAGGCTTCCTTTTCAGAGCTAAAGCTTGTTTTCAATTTTTTAATAATCATCATTATCTTCTTTACCTGTCAAGGCATTTCTTAAAAGAAGAGAAACAAGAAACCTGGAAAAGCTTGATCTTCCTGAGACTGGTCCTCATGTGTAACTAAATTATTCCAAGTATACTGATAACAGAGTCTAGCAAGAAGCCTTGCTAGCATTACAAATCTACATGTAAAGTCTTGGCTACTCCATAATGATTCTTTAATAGTTGGTTATCCATTTGAAAAAAGTAAAAGTAGAGTATTATCTCATACCATACAATAAAATAATTCTGGGTAGATTAAAGACCTCCTAACCATGCAGGTGGGGGTGGGGGAAAGGGAATCTTTACCCATTTTTTGAGAAAACAGAACGAAGTACTTCAGTACCTCAGGGTAGGAAAAGACTAATGAAGACACAGAAAATGCAATATGTCAAAAAGGGTATCTGCATTAAAATTAAATTTAGAGGCCTGGCCAGTTAGCTCAGTTGGTTAGAGTGGGGTGTTATAACACCAAGGTCAAGGGTTTAGATTTTCATACCAGCCAGCTGTCAAAACAAAACAAACAAACAAAAAAGGAAATAGTAGTAATTAAATTTAGGCATTACAAAAGGCAACTTAAAAGTTAAAAAGCAAGAAGTAGAAAATATTTATAAGGCGTATAACTAAAGGATTAGTGTCTCGATTCCTACAATCAATATTTTTAAAACTAACAAACCAATAGAAAAATGTGCAAAAAATGAAAACGAAGACAATTCAAAAAGAAGAAACCTGCTTGACCAAGGATGAGACCACCCTATAAAAAGACTATAAAAAGGTAACCTATAAAAAGATGCTCAATATCACTCATCCAGGAAATACCAAGTAAAAACAATAAAATACCATTTTACATCCATTAGATTGGCAAAAATTTAATTCTGACAATACCAAGTCTTCACAAGGATGTGACAAAACAGTAACACTTGAATGTAGTTCCCCTCAGCAAGGAAGGGAAGAGAATAAGGTTATACATCAAACTCAGAGGTCAAAGACCTCTTGAAATGTTTAACGAGGATCCTCTATGATGAACTACCTGTGAGTGTCCAACTCTGAACAATGATCACACCAAATGATATCTCATTGCTAGACATCTTACCAGGTATTTAGACTTAAGGGAACATATTAATCCCATACATTTAGACTTAAGGGAACACAATAATCCCATTTGATCTGAGGCATAGCCACTTCTGGCTTAGTAAAAAACCACAGACACTGGAAACAGTCCACCAACCCTAGCTACCATTCTAAAAGAGAACAATCTTTAGAAACACCATCTCAGTCGGGGATTTGTTCTGCACACTATGATAGTCTTGACACTGTCAAGGCTGCCCAATTTATGTTTGCTCCCTATGTGGGAGGGTAATAAAGACCCTGAGCAATTCTTAAGTTGACTTGTATTTGTATAAAATGAAACAGGGAGTTGGGGGCAAGGGCTAGCATCCAGGGAACTGTCTATGTAGGATATTAACCCATTTTTATGTACACCTGCTATGATTTCAAAGAATATAAGTTCTTGGGAAATGAAATCCGTACAGTGACAATTTAGATCAAGTGTTTCCTAACAGGACTTCTAATAGAAACAAAATTGTGCACCTCCAAAGCACAAATTTCAATAAACATGATTCTCCTAGAGACTCTTATTTTTATCAGTATACCAAAAACTGCTGCCTTCCTGTAGCTCCTTTATATTCATGTTTGATTAAAGCACTCTAACCTAGAAATGAAAAACACAATAGATTTTTGACCGTTCAAAAAAAAAAGAAGCAGCAGCAGTCACTACCAAAGAAATTCTCATTTGGACCCTAAGCAAACAGACTAATAACGGTATAAATTAACTAAGAGTCCTATTCATTTGGCTTTTAGAAAATCCTAGTCTGACTTCCCAGAAAAATAGAATTCTAAAAATCTAGAAGGCAAAGAATAAGAATAAAGCTAATAAATACCTTCTCACTAATCTGACACTGCCTAACGGGGCAATAAAGAATAGGTTGATTCGGGGGAAAATTAAAGTATATACTTATACTGTTAAGTAACACTGCTTAAAACGTTTAAAATATTATTTTTCCAAAGACAAGAACTTGTGTTTTCCAAAAAGAACTGTTTTATGGCTCTGAATTCTGCCCAAATATATTATAAATGCACCGATTGAATGAACTGCAAACTAGTTGGGGTTATTAATGATACTCAAAGGTTACAAGGTCTAAAAAAGGTTATATGGAGGGGCCGGCCCGGTGGCGCACTGCTACGGTGCGCCGCTTGGGAGCGCGGCGGCGCTCCCGCCGAGGGTTCAGATCCCACATACAGACCGGTTCCCGCTCACTGGCTGAGCGAGGTGCGGGTGCGACACTGAGGGTTGCGATCCGTTGCCAGACACGAAAAAAGACAAAAAAAAAAAAAATTAAAAAGGTTATATGGAAAAGGCACCTTCCAAAACAGCCAATTAAAATATAAAACTGAAAACATAATGCTTCCCTATATAAAAATATAAAATCTTTCTTTTAAAACTTCTACAAAACCCCATGCCACATATTAATCCATGCTAAGATTCACATTTTTGCATTAAATTCAAATAGCTAAAAGGTTCCTTGGCTTTCTGATTTTCCTATATTTAAATAGTATTTTTTAAAATACAGAGGAGGACAAATATGCTTTTAAATACTATTAACTTACTATTATGACATATGTAAATGTAATGCAAGCACAGAATTTCAATTGATAAGTGATATTCAACAAATATCTGATGTTTCTATAAGACCTACAGAAACTACCCCACCTAAATTCTCTGGGCAAAGTTTAAAAGTAAGGTATTTCCCAGCTAAGTCTCTTAATAACCACATTGTATTTTTAAATTAACTTGGTTATATTTTTAACATATTAATTTCATTGGTTGCATAGACAACACACGATAGTGAGCCACACCACTTCATTATCACCATGCCCTCCTTATAAATAACGAGTAGTGTATTAGTCCGTTTTGTGTTGCTATAAAGAAAATACCTGAGACTGGGTAATTTATAAAGAACAGAGGTTTAGTTGGCTTATGATTCTGGGACAGATGCATCTGGCACAGTCTCAGGCTGCTTCTACTCATGGCAGAGAGCGGCAGGCAGCCGACGGGTACAAGCAGATCACATGGCAAGAGGAAGCAAGACAAGGAGAGGGGAGTGGCCAGGGTCTTTTAAACAACCAGCTCCCACAGGAACTAATAGAGCAAAATCTCACTCAAGCCCCCTCTCCCCCAGGGAGAGCTTTAATCCATTCATGAGGGATCTACCCCCATGGCTCAAACAGCTCCCAGCACTGCCACATTGGAGATCAGATTTCCACATGAGTTTTGGCAGGGACAACACATCCAAACTCTATCAAGTAGGTTGGCATTTTTAAATCTGACTTTGAGCCATGACAAAACCAGTCATGCAAGTATAGAAGCTATCCATAATACAATAATTTGTTAGAACACTGTCTCTTTACTGTCATAGTATTTCACTTTTGCACTTACCCTATACTGTTATAGTGCAACAAACAGGCAGATATTTAACACTATTCTTTCTTAGGCAGTGAATAAACAAATTTGTCAAAATATCTTTTAAAATGTCAACCAAATTTACAGTAACACAGTAACAGAGGATCACCAATAAGACTGGTTATCAAGAGTTAATGAAACTCTTTAAAACAAGCTTACTAAAAGGAAAGGCTAGTGAGAAGGAACAATCAGTCTGCTCCCTATGCTAGATTAAGAGGTTGCCAGTTTAAAATCTTTGGTAATCAGAGATGCAAATTAAAACAAGATAATACTTTTTTGCCCATCAGACTGGCAAAAGTTAAAAAGGCTGATAAGTGTTGACAAGGGTATAAGGAGATGGTTATTCTCATACACTGTCAATGGGAATAAATTAGTATAGACTTTTGGAAAAGTAACTTGGCAGTCTGTGAATATTTTAGATGTATATACCTATTGACTCATCAACTCCACTTATAGACCTGTATTCTAAAGGAATAACTGGACTTGAATAAAAAAACAAAATATCTGTTATAAGAAAATGGCTAATAAGCACTGCATGGTATTCTGTAATATGAATAAATGCCATGCAGAATACCATGCAGTGCTTAACACGAACATGCTAGATTTATAGGTGCTGTTGTGGAAAGTTGTCTAAGACATAGGGGAGGTGGAGGAATCAAATTTCAAGGTAATCGCTGCAGTAGATATTTGTCATTCACAGTGACCCAAATTTTCTGAACCCACTATGAATCCCATCTTCCCAAAGTAGAATAAAACAACAAAAATAACAACTAAAAAACTGTTCTATATTTCCCAGCACCTATCACGGCTAAGTACAAGAGTACTTCAAAAAGTTTGTGGAAAAATAGAATTAAAAGATAATACAAATCTTTCTGTGAACTTTTTGAAGTACCCCTGTATTTCACCTAAGTATGTAGCTAGTAACTATGTGGCCTAGAGTCTATCAATCAGAAAAATCCAGGTGTTGAATGTGGAAGTAGCCGTGTGAGGAAATAGTCTGGCAAAGGATATCTTTGATTAGCAGGTGGCAGTAGAGGCAGAATGCTTCAAAGTAAAACTACAGAGGCTTCCTGATCAGAGAAGAGGTGATACGGTTTGAGGGTCCAGTGGCTGCACCAATCCTCCATGCAGTCAATTCTGCAAGGTGGTTCTGGGTTTTATTCCTGAAACAGTTAGGAAATTGCTTCTTAAAGCCACGATACTCTGAAGATCTTTATACCTTTACAAATCCCTTTCTGGGTAAAACTAGCTAGAGTTTTAAGAACTATAAGAATTAAGAAGAAGCCTGTTATATAAGAAAATAGTAACCATTTATAAGCTTCACAAGTTCATGAATTTATGAACAAAAAAGAACTAAAAAACACTACATGTTCAGAAAAGGATCTGAAGGCTTATAGAATCACTAATAATATGTAACTCTGAGGAAGGAAATATAACTAATGTGTATGTATAGGATGGAAAGAGCAAAGAAAGGTGTTTCCTCTTTCTTACGTATACTTCTTTTCTGTTTAAATATTTTTACAAAGAGAAATAGTCGTATAACGCTGGGGACATTTTCTAAGTAATTTAAAAAATTTTTAAATATTAAAAGCTGATATTCCCCTCCCAAAAGAGCCTGCCATCCTAATTGAGAATAATAGGTTTATGGTACTTCAGTAAGGAATTTTAAGAAAAAACAAACCAAAACTATTCTGTGGTACATAGCTACACAGAATTACAATTTTATGTATTCTAATTTACATAATGTAAAAATGTTATATTGTCTTGGCATAAGGAAAGATTTCCCAACCACGACCCCTTTTAACTAAATACACAAAACTTCTGAAACCTTAAAATTAAAAGATAAAGAACAAACTGGGAGAAATGATGTGAAGCATATGTGACAAACCATAGACTGATAATTGCAATATATAAACAACTCTTACAAATCAATGAGGAAAAAATAGACACCTTAATTTTAAAATGGTCAAAGAACATTAATAGTCGATTCTCTCTTCCGCTCTCTCTCTCTCTCTCTCTCTAATACACACATTAAGATGTTTAACCTCATTAGATTTTTTTTTTATCAAACTAGCAAAAATTTGATAATATCTAATATTTAAGAGGATGTGGGAAAAAGAACAGTCTCAGATACTAATGATGGAATTCCAAATTGTCCCAAACTTTCTGGAAGGCAACCTGGAAATGTACCACAAAATTTTAAACAAGCATGCCATTAATAAAGCAAATCTACATTTGAAAATGTATCCTATGGAAATAAATGGATAAATATACAAGGATAAAAACATTCATCGTAGTACTGTTTGTAAAAGTAAAAACTTGACAACCAAAATATCTACTACGAACAATTAAATAAACCAATGTTTGAAATCTATAGTATTTCATTATATTGCAAAAACATGCAGCCCTTACAATGTAGATTCTTACCTATCAGCATAAAAAGGTGACCTTAATATAAAATTAAGTGAAAAGGGCAGGAAACCAAGTAGCACATGTCTAATAGTGTTATATATAAATTTTATATGTAAGCATTTACATAAAATGCGTGCATATACATGTACAAACACGCACACATACACAGAGCACATATCCTAGAAAACAGGTCTGAAATATTATATACCAAAATGTTAACAGTGGCTAATTCAGAATAATGCAATTATAGGTGATTTTCACTTTCTTTTTCATGCCTTTTTTATAGTCTGCACTATTTACAAATGACTATTTATAGGTTTATGATAAAAACAGTAAGAAACGTTTTCATTCTTTAAATAAATGAAGAGCAGTAAAAATCACCTTATTAAATACCCTGTGCCTTTACCATGTATTACTATTTTCTTACCTTTAAACCTTCAGCTGGAAGTCTATAACCAAATCTTGCTGGAAGGTCATCAAATGTCTGAGACGCATTTTCAAAATTATACTAAATATAAAATTAAAAATAATTAAGTTAAAAGCAATTTACACATAACATTAAAAGCAAAAGCTTATTAAATTATGTAAATTGTCACTTCCACAATTCTAGTTTACTATCACAGCTTATCACAATAAAATCAAATTTGTAAATGTGCATCCATTAATATAGCAAGGAATATATGCAATTTATAACATATATAAATGCTTAAACTGGATTCTGATATATTATTATTATCAAACAGTAATGATAATTCTATAACATTCATCAGCCTATTGCTTTCTGACTTGTTCCCACAGACAATTCCCTAGTATCCCACCCTCCAGCTATCTCTGAATTCTGATCAGCCTTCTATCCTTTAGTGTCAACATAGAGGCCAGATTTAAGCAGCTCCCATGTTAATGGTTCCTTCACTAGATAACAACAACATTAATTCCAACCTACCTGCCTGAACCACAGGGAACACTGATGGCAAAAAGGATTGACTATTCTTTTATACCTAACGTTTTGTCTCTACATTAAAAAATACAACTTGGGAACTCTCATACCTTCTCAAGAGGGTGAGTAAAGGATGATCAGAATGATAATTATAAGGAAGACAAAAATGATATACAAAACATTTACTATGTGCCAGATACTTTTCTAAGCAGGCAGTTATTTAACCATCACCACAACATTCCGGTTACAAATATAGAAACTGAGGCATACAGAGTGGCCAAGTAATTTGATCAAGGTCACAAATGGTTAAGTTCCCAGGGCAGTCCACCAAAAATCATTTAATCCATTAGACAACTGGACCACAGAATAACAATCCACCTCAGGTACAAAAGAAAGAAAGAAGACAAACGAATGACAGGCATTAGAAACATCAGAGGGAAAAAAGAGAGACAGATAAAATGAAAAAAAAATCAACGAAGAGAAAGAAAAAAGACAAGGAGAACATTCCCTGATCAATCCATAAATCTCCTAATTCCTTCCAAAAGTCACTCCAAGAATATTCCAAGGACTTTGGGGAAGAATTTAGAGTAGAGATTTGAACAGCAATGGACTTAGTCCTTAAAGGTTTTATGTCCGCTCCACCTCAAAAAACCCATACTATTCCAGAAAAATTTAATCAACCAGTTCCCTGCTAAAGAGAATGGCAAAGGGTGAGAATTTTCATGTAGACTACCAGAGTGTCTCTGCCTTCAAAAGCTATGATATAGTAATAACCATCCTGGCTCTCCAATGTTCTACAATGATCCTACAGAAGGAATCATCCAGAAGTGCCACAATATGCAGAAGCATGGCTGAGGACCACATCAAGCTTTGGTTAGCAACAATTCTAGCTGTTCTATCTCTCCCTATATATCTTTAAGCAAACCACTAACAACCAGAAACTGGCACCACACTCTAACCAAGTGAGCTAACCAGCCAGCCCTATATATTTACTTTTTATTTACTCTTGCATGTTGTACCCACACTAGAGGATGCAAAAAAAAAAAAAAAGCTGCTTATTATAAAGTAATACTTTTTGCCCTTTACCTCCTAACAGTCTGTACTTTTCCCCCCCTCTAGATCCTAATGGCAACAGTGCAGCTACCTCTCCCAACCTCATTCAGTTCTTTACATGAGTCCCTATCTACCTTACAGCAAAAAATACCGTGAAAGGACTAAATATAAACTAAGTAAAAGCAAATTCTTAGCACAGACACAGAGTACAGGCATACACACACGCACACAATTCATTCCTCTTTTTCTTCCTTCTCAGAAATGAGAAATAGGAAATACATAGACTTCCTAGTGTAGAGGACAGTAAGACGGGAGCCTAGAGAAGATACAAGGTTTTGAGAAACAACTCCTCTAAGAACTTTTCTATCCACCATCAAAGATAGGAACACTGTATTTTTGTTCTGACTCATTAATGCTAATCTTAGGTTGAACTTTTCTATGGATAGCTTGTACGATTTCTTAAAATATTATATCAATAGAGATACTATTGAGATGTTATAGTCATTAGAAATATACTGGGTACCAAGAAAAACAGTAAGATTCTACATAAACATGCAAACACATAGATATGTGTGCACAAGCACTCACATACACATACACACTCTCAAGAGTGACACCATTTATTAGGTACTTACTGTGCATAAGATCTTACATTCGATTTTAAGCAATAAAAAATGAATAAGCCACCCCACTTTCAAGTAACTATGTGTATGTGCTTGGTTATGTCTGCAGGCAAACACCTTATAAGATTCCATCATTCAGGACTTTTAAAGGACATTTTTAGACATGAATAAAGTTTACTGTACTTACTGCTAAAATGTCTGCTTCCACAGGCAGTAGGTTTAAGAATGCAAAGAGCTGGACAGTCAAGATGGTGTAAACTTGTGTGGCCGACAACATGAGCATCCCTATGGAGAGCAGCATCTCGTAAAAATCACCTGGAAGACATGGACATGAGTAACAATGAGAGCTGGTCCTTTGTCCTTGAGGATAAATCATTTGATACATTAATTCCTAATGTCCAAAAAATACCCCTTTAAATTACAAACGTGTTAACATTGAAATGAAAGCTTACATTTCAAAAGCATAAGAATTTACACAGATCTGGATATTTAGGTAAATATCCAGGATTAGTCAATACCCTACATAATTCACAGTGACTAAGCTCCATGTTTTAGCCACAAAACAAACATCCTCCCACGCTGCTCAGTTTACAGTATAAGTTTGTATACTAATCCAATTTTCAGAGAAACTAGGTTTCACACAAAATGATAGTTGAAAACACCAGCATCTTTGCTTTAAAATTTTAAATTTTCTACAATTTTTAGAATTTTTAGCCTCTGGTTCAATATAAATTTACATGTAAATTTACTTTTTTTTTTTTTTTTTTTTTTGGTAGCTAGCCAGCATGGGGATCTGAAGTATTATCAGCACCACACTCTAACCAAGTGAGCTAACCAGCCAGCCCTATAAATTTACTTTTTATTTACTGTTGCGTGTTGTATACACATTAGAGGATGCAAAAAAATAGCTGGTTATTATAAAGCAATACTCTTTGTCCTTTACCTCCTAACAGTCTGTACTTTTCTCCCCCTCTGCATCCTGAGGGCAACAGTGCAGCTACCTCTCCCAACCTCATCCAGTTCTTTACATGAGTCCTTACCTACCTTACAGCAAAAAATACCATGGAAGGACTAAATGTTAACTAAATAAATATCAAAATTCTCATTGGTAAGCCTCAATCAACTATATAATATACTTTTAAACAAGTGAGAACAAAGTTTGCAAAGTCAAGAGCCTTTATAATGAATTATTTCATTAAATACTACCAATTCAGGTATAATATCAATTTTGATGATGATTACTGTTGTTAAGTACTCTGGATTTAGAAACTAACATATAGACTCAAACTCTGAATCTTTGACTCACACACTGAAAGTGAAATACCTGTGAATAACTTTTGTACTACCATCTTACAAAGCTGTTAATATCAGAGATGAAATAAAGGGGAAAACATGTTAACGTACAGATTTGTTCCACAGAGACAGGAAGTAGATTAGTGGTCGACTGGGGGAGGGAGGCCCCACAGGGCAGAGGGATGGGAGGAGAAAAGAACGTGGAGAATGGCGAATGACTACTAGTGGGTACAGGTTTTCTGAGCGGAGGGGAGATAATGAAAATGTTCTAAAATCAGATTGTGGTAATGGTTGTACAATTCTATAAATTTACTGACTGGGGGAGGGAGGCCCCACAGGGCAGAGGGATGGGAGGAGAAAAGAACGTGGAGAATGGGGAATGACTACTAGTGGGTACAGGTTTTCTGAGCGGAGGGGAGATGATGAAAATGTTCTAAAATCAGATTGTGGTAATGGTTGTACAATTCTATAAATTTACCAAAAATCACTGCACTTTACATGGGTGAATTTTATAGTGTCAAGTATATTTTACTAAAGCTGTTTTTAAAACATATAGATTTGTCAACATTAGTTTCTTAGGTAAAATACATTTAATAACATACCACTGTGCAGAAGAGTTAACACACCACGCCTGAGACTGCTGTCCTTTAGAAAGGCCTGCTTATAACGATGGCCCCTAGCTGGCATCTGGTAATTTAGATTTCAGGAGGGGTCCCACCATTTCACGGTAAGAACAGCTCATTGTGCCTAAACTTTGCAAAAAAATGTGGTTTGTGTTGAACACCTGTTTTCTTTCTGGGAGTCTGGTATTTTGGTACATGCCAGGCAGATCGTGTTACACAAACAGCCCCCAGTATAAGCCCTGGATACTGAGCCACTAATGAGCTTCCCTAGGAGACACTTCACATGTTGTCACGACTCATTGCAGGAGGAACTAAGGACATCCTGTGTGTCTCCACTGGGAAAGGTCCCTGAGAAGCTTACACCTGGTTTACATGGGACTTTACCTCAAGCACCTTTTCTCTTTGCTGCTATAAATCATAGCCACGAGTACAACCATATAATGAGTCCTATATTCGAGATCACTGAATGTGAACAATTTCTGGCCAGAAATCGTACCATAAAAATTTACAAATCCTTACAAAATACGGTACAGTTATTAAATTTTACTAGCAAGAATAAATATGCAACATGTTCACCAGTATCTGTTTGGGAAACTGAATACGAATAAGAACTATGACTTTTCTTCTACAGTTCTGGAATTTCCAGCCAACTCTGGGGGAGGTGGAAGGAGACAGAGTTTGGACGGAAAATAACTCTAAAGATATAATAATAATAATAACCATAACAACTAATATTGACTACTTACTGCTTGCTGGTAAGCATTTTATTGAGTTAACTCATGTAATCCTAACAACTCCCTCTGAGGTAGTTATCATTTCATAGATGGGAAAAACTTAGGCACTGTTAAGCAACTCGCCAGAGATCAAACAATGATGATAGATAGCACTAAAACCTAACAGTATGTCTCCAAAGCCCACACTCTTAAGCACAACTGAAAAGAGCATCAATATCCAAAGTTGATGTTCAAAGAGTAAGACAGATATGGCCCCTTGCCTACACAGGTATTCAAGTGCTTCAAATCAATGCTCACAGCACAACATTCACTGGATTATTTCCTTCTTTTACTTTGTGTATAAGTGAGTGTGTATGTATGTGTGTGTATTTAATAATATGCAGTGTGTTTTAATTTTACTTTTTTTCTTTTATTGCCTTTTTTAATTAACATTTTAAAGAACAGCCAATGTCCAAATTTAGACATATAACTTTCCAGTCTTTTAGCTATGTGTACATTCGCATACATACTTAGCAAAACTGGGGACACACAGTACAGAGTGTTTTGCTAACTGTATTCTTTTCACTTAATGTATTGTGAATATTCTCCTACTTTATTAACTATATTTGAAAAAAAATGCACCACATCATCCCCTCAAGAACCATTGCAGAGAGCTGTCCATGAGACACTTTAGAGCATCCATCTCTTTCAACCATCACTTTTTTTTTCTTAATATATTTTATATACTGGGTTTCTGTATATGATTTGCTTATACAAAATAAAAATTATTGGTCAAACATATGATGTATAATTCCTACATGATATTCCTATGTGTATTCTACAATGGACTGAACAGGGATCCATATTGTTGGAGATTTCATTTGTTTTTTAAAACTGTTATAAACTCACTAATAAATACTTTCAGTTAAACCTATAGGTACATCTTTAATTTTTTCTTAAAGTCACAGAAGTGGGTGGTAGTGTAATAATTACAGTAAGAATATGGTACCTAGCATTAGAAAGATCTGGGGTTTATGTCCCTGCACTGTCACATACTAACATTATGATTTTGAGGCAAAATGTTTAAACTACATAAATTGTTTTATCTGGAAAAGGAGACTCATAGGACCTAAAAGACAACTCTGTGGAATAAATATAATCATGCACAGAAGGGCTTAACACAACAGTGGAACACAGAAGGAAAAGACTTTGGGTGGGGATGCTAATAAATAAAACAGGAAATACAGAGGTTGAACACAGCAAATGGGATAAGTACAATTTTGAAATCTTTGAACTTAATATTTGTGGAACAATCTGGTGGACAGGCAAACAAGCAGTAGTAAAGGTCTAGAATCATGAACAAATAGGTGATAACTGAAGTGATCTTAATATAAAAGTGAAAATCAAAAAGAGGACTAAAGAAAACTGAAGAATATCTAAATTTATGAGAAAAGGAGAGTAAGCAGAGAAAGAGAGAGACTGATTTCACAAAAGTCAAGACAGAAAAGAACTGAAATGAATGGGGGGGGAGGGAAAGCAGTGGTCAATAGAAGTAAATATGAGAGAAGAAGTAAAAGATCTAAAATTTTCATTTAAGAGTCTGTCCAACCTAAACAATTTAATTTCTCCATACTCTTATAGTCAGCCTTGCTCTGATCAACTCACTGTTTCCAGGAATGTACCTTGCTGGCTCTATATCTTCATTCATGTGTCATCCTGAAAATAAATTACACTCTCCTCTACCTTCAAAAGAAAATTTGGGGAAAATTATAAATCCTGTGAAATTGTAAGCAAAATTTTGTGCATGTATAAATATATGGAGTTTCTGTAAAAAAGGTCCGTGGTTGTTATCACAGTCTCAAAAATGCACAAAAGCTTCTTTTTGTTGTTGCTGTTTTTTAAAATTTTAGTTTAAATCTTCCCTCCTCCAGGAAGTCTTCTGAGAAAGGTTAACAAGCTTAAATCCTTTAACACCCTCTCCTAGCACTTAACCTAGAGTTAAGATAAATGTAGACTGTCAATTGTGTTACTAGGCAATATCATTTTTTGTAAAAATGACTCCCAGATTGGTAAAAAGCATTTAAACTGGAAAGACTAAGTTAACTATAAAAGCTTAGTTACAAAAACATAAACAAAGAAAGGCTTTGATTCCCTGCAGTGTGTATTTCTTGAAACTAAGCATGCCCCTTGATGGAACCTGGAAGCTATTCCTGAATGGTTATACATGGTTCCTTTCATATATGACACTTTTCTATGCTGAGGTGACACACATCCACACATTTGATCTCATCAGTTACAATCCAGGACACATTTTGGTGAGTATGAAAGCTCACCTGGATAAATGCGAGGCTTCTCAATGAAGATGTATTTTATGTTGATATGCTATGCTCCTGGTCTGTATCCTCCTACAAAGCTAGTGCCAGGCTGTCTGTCAGTTATTGAGAGTATAAATGTCCATCAGAACGTCTGACCACTGCTGGTCATGCAGAGTGGGTGTTGTACCTTTCTTTCCCATTACAACTCTTACTGGCCTCTTATCCTTGAATTTATTCAACTGTTGCAGACTCTACAATAGAATACAATAAAGTATTTTTTGTCCTGACTCTTATCACCTCCAAATAGAACACATTCATCTTGAGAATATTTCTTTAAAACCATGCTTAGAGAGAACATATAGAAAAACCTGGTAAAATCTTGCTGATTACAAATATCTATCTCTTTTCTTCCCTCCCTCCATCTTTTTCCTTCTACCTCTCCCTCTCACAATACCGAAGACAGAACATAACCCTACATTCATTCTGCATATGCCTATAAATGGAAGAAAATTACACTTCTTCAAAGGAGGGAGTTCACTCCTTCTCCTTCTCCCACCCTATTTCCTTTCCCTTTACTTTCTCCCCCTTCCCTCTAACTGCTCTGCAACATCTGAGAATGTAAAATATATATATATAAATTAATAAACTTTAAAAAACAAAAGGAGGGAGTCCAAAGAAGAGAATATGCAAGAAACCCTTGAGAACTACCAAGCAGGTTTCTAGAGATGTGTCCATGACCAACATTCTTGATTACATCTAATTTTGCCTACTATTTGACAGAATTCTACTAATTAACAGACATTAATCTGAAATCAGCTTCCTGACACTGTCTAAATAGTTTTCCAACAGGCAAATTCTCTTTCTAATTTCTGTTCAGTCTATACTGTATCATTTAAGATGTATTCTCACAAAACTGTTTAAATCCAATTCTAAAAAGCCTTTAGCTCTAACTTCAAGCTTATACCAATTATACAGAATGGAAGAAAATAAGTCATAAGACACCATAGGTGGAATCTTGCTTGAGAGCAATGCCCCAATTTCTATAAAATTCAACAGAATAAACAAAACAGTAGAAGACAAAATAAGGAAAAAGCATGAGATTGCCATCTGTTAAAAAAGATGAGAGGGCTGGCGGTTAGTTCAGCTGGTTAGAGCACGGTGTTATAACACCAAAATCAAGTATCCACATTACAGCACCTGCCAGCCACAAAAAAAAAAAGATGAGAAAAATTAAACCCAAATACAACACATGGTTCAATCAAATCAACAATAAAAAAGTCTGATAACAACAGGGATAATGTAAATATGGTCTGGATATTAGATATCTTTTTTAGCCACAAAAAAAAAAAGATGAGAAAAATTAAACCCAAATACAACACATGGTTCAATCAAATTAACAATAAAAAAGTCTGATAACAACAGGGATAATGTAAATATGGTCTGGATATTAGATATCTTTTTAAAAATAATTGTTAATTTTCTTAGGTAAGATGATAGATAATATTGTGGTACATGAGAAAGTCTATTTTTTAAGATGCCTAGTGAAGTACTTAAGAGTAAAATGTCACAATATCTGTAATTCAAAGTACTACTTTAGAAAAAAAATACATGTTAAATCAGGTGAAAATTACATTGGGATTCATTATTCTATTTCTCTACTTTTCTATGTTCGAGAATTTGTAAAATAAATTTCAGCCTCATTGTCTAAAGTGTTATAATAAACATAACATAAAATTAACCAACTTGTAAACATTTTTAAGTGTATAGTTTAGTGACATTAACTATATTCACATTGTTGTTCAGCCATCACTACTGTCCATCTCCAGAACTTCCTCTTCTTTCCAAACTGAAACTCAGTACCCATTAATCACTATTTACCCATTCCGCCCCCCTCCCCCCAAGCCCTTGGCATCCACTATTCTTTCAGTCCTATGAATTTAACAACTCTATGTACTTTTTTATAAGTGGTATCATACAATATTTGTCCTTTTGTGACAGGCTTATTTCACATAGCATACTACTCTTGAAGTTGCATCCATGTTATAGTATGTGTCAGAATTTCTTTCCTTTTTTAGGCTAATATTACATTGTATGTATATACCACAACTTATTTATCCATTCATCCATCCATGGACACATCAGTTGCTTCCACCTTTTGGCTATTGTGAACAAATATCTGTTTGAGTTACTGCTTTCAATTATATGGGGTACATACCCAGAAGGAGAATTGCAGAATCATACAGTTATTCTATATTGAATTTTTTGATTAATCACTATTTTCCACAGGGACTGCACCATTTTACATTCCCTCCAACAATGCACAAAAAGGTTACTTCACATTCTTGCCAACACTTGTTATTTTGTTTTGTTTTTTATATAGCCATCCTAATGTGTGTAAAGTGGTATCTCATTGTGGTTTTGATTTGTATTTCCCTACTGATTAGTGATGTTGAGCATCTTTTCATGTGGTTATTGGCCATTTGGACATCTTCTTTGGAGAAATACCTATTTAGGTCCTGTACTCATTTTTGAATTGGGCTGTTTGATTTTTTGTTGTTGAGTTATAAGAGTTCTTTATATATTCTAATCAATCCCTTATCCAATATATGATTGAGAAATATTTTCTCCCATTCTGTGGACTGTCTTTTCACTCTGTGGACAGTGTCCTTTGATGCATAAATTTTTTAAATTTTCATGAAGTCCAACTTACCTATTTTTGTTTTGCTGCCTGTTCTTTTGGTTCAATAATTAAGAAATTATTGTTAAATATACTGTTGTGAAGATGTTCCCTATGTTTTCTTCTAAGGGTTTTTTTGTACGTTAGCTGTTAGGTCTAGACATTTGATCAATTTTGAGTTAATGTTTGAGTTAATGTTTGTATACAGTGTAAGGTAGGGGTCTAACCTCGTTCTTTTGCATGTGGATATTCAGTTTTGCCAACATTATCTGTTGAAAACATTGGGTATACTCCTTTCTCCACTGAATGACCTTGGCACCCTTGTCAAAAATCACTTGACCACATATGTGAGGCTTTATTTCTGGGCTCTCTATTATATTCCATTGGTATACATGTCTGTCTTTATGCCAGTACCACACTATTTTAATTACTATAGCTTTATAGTAAGTTTGAAATCAATTATGAGACATCCAACTTTGTTCTTTTTCATATTGTTTTGGCTATGTGAGGTCCTTCGAGAGTCCATATGTAGTTTAGGATTGATTTTTCTATTTCTACAAAAAACATAACTGGGATTTTGACAGGGAGTGCATTAAATTTGTAGACTGCTTTGGGTAGTACTGACATCTTAATAATATTAAGTCTATCAAACCATAAACATAGGATGTCTACCCATTTATTAATATCTTCTTTAATTTCTTTCAGCAAAGTTTTGTAATTTTCAGTGTACAAGTCTTTCACCTCTGGTTGAATATATTCTTGAATATTTCATTCTTTTTGTTGCTACTGTAAATGGAATTGTTTTCTTAATTTCCTTTTTGGAATGCTCATTGTTAGTGTATAGAAATGCAACTGAATTTTGAATGTTGATTTTACATCCTGCAACTTTGCTGAATTCATTTATTAGTTCTAATAGTTTTTTTTTTTTCTTTTTGTGGAATCTTTAGAATTTTCTACCTTTAAGATCATGTTGTCTGCTAACAAAGACAATTTCATTTCTTCTTTGCCAATATGGATCCCTTTTATTTCCTTTTTCTTGCCTCATTCCTCTGGGTAGGACTTCCACTACTACAATGAATAGAAGTGGCAAAATGGGGCTTCCTTGTCTTGTTCCTGATCTTAGAGAAAAGGCTTTCAGTCTTTTGCCACTTATTATAATATAATTTCATATACAGCCTTTATAATGTTGAGGTAGTTCCTTTCTGTTTATGGCTTCTTGGGCGTTTTCATTATGAAAAGGCATTGAATTTTGTCAAATGCTTATTCTGCATCAATTGAAATGATCATGTGTTTTTTCCCCTTAATTCTTTTAATAAGGTGTATTACACTGATTACTTTTTGTACGTTGAACCACCTTTGCATTCCAGGAATAAGTCCCGCTTGGGTTATGGTGTATAATCCTTTTAATGTGCTGTTGATTTCAGTTTGCTAGTATTTTGTTGAAATTTTTGCATCAATAGTCATAAGGGATATTGGTCTGTAAGTTTCTTTTTTTGTAGTATCTTTGTCTGACTTTGGTTTCAAGGTAATTTTGGCATCTTAGAATGAGTTAAGAAGTGTTCCCTCTTTTTCAGTTTTTTCAGAAAAGTTTGAGAAGGATTGGTGTTAATTCTTCTTTAAATGTTTGGTAGAATTCATAAGTGAAACCATCTGATTCTTGGCTTTCATTCTTAAGAAAAAAGAAATTCTTTGATTGTAATCAGTTTGATGACCGGTTCAATCTTTTTACTAGTTATAGGTCTATTCATACTTTCGATTTCTTCCTGATTCAGTCTTGGTAGGTTGTGTGTTTCTATGAATTTGTCCATTTCATCTAGGTCATCCAATTTCTTGGTGTACAATTGTTCATAGCACTCTTTCATAATCCTTTTTATTTCTGTAAAATTGACGGTTATGTCCTCTCTTTTATTACTGATTTTAGTTACTTAAGTCTTCTCTTTTCTTCTTAATTAAGCCAGCTAAAGGTTAATTTTATTGATATTTTCAAAGAACTAACTCTTGGTTTTGTTGCTTTTCTCTTGGCATCATTTTCGAGAACTTGGGCACACTGGCTGGTACACATGATTATCTGTATGGCATCAGTGCACAGATGACAGTTACTCATCTAATGCTGGTCTTGTAATTGCAAATTTAAAAATTTTCCAAGCATCTCGGTAAATCCAAACTTCCCTTTTAAATCTGTAACAATACTATACAAGTCATCTATACAAAATTACACTTTAAAGCTTCACTTTAGAAAGGTAGAGACATTTAGTCAGTGTTTAAGACCAACATTACTTTCAGGAAATTCCTTTCCAAATAACTTTCAATTCTGAAGATAACTCAACAGTCTGACATCAACTGCTTCAGTGCCAAATAACACTCATGAAACAGCCAACCACCTCCATAAGAAAGCCTCCGAATAAGCTCATATCCAATTGGTTCTCAAGCTACATTTCTGAGCATTACTGATATTTCAAAAACTGGACCAAAATACTCCAATGCTATAATAATTGTAATCTTTTCCTAATTTGCAAAAGGACTTAATAGACAGTAATTTCAATTTGTTTCTCTCAATAAATGTATCTTACACTACAATAAGTATCAACAGAATGCATACTGTATCGAGCACTAACAGAAAAACGAAGTGAATAATCAGTGATAAATTTTAGTAGAAAATTTATAATAGCCAGTCACATTTCATTAAATAGGTTATTTTTCCTACAAATGTGATCAGTCACATATGTATATTACATACATACGGTACTATAAAATTTCTTCCAAAATGTTGTTTTCAATTCATATAACACCTGAATACATCAATAACTTCAGTGTTCCTTACAAAGTATCATGATTTCCAGGAGTCTGACAACTAGAACTACTAACCTATACCATAATTAAATTCCCATAAAACAAAACAACAACAAGGCTTAATTTTTTAAGCAAAAATAAGATGCCCAATATTTTAATGCAAGGAAACAGAAGGTTACCCAGTAAATTCCTCTAACATAAAGCCATCTATTATGGATTGAATTGTGTCCCCCCAAAAGTTTAATGCATTGGAGGCTTGGACCCCACTGTGACAATGTTAAGAGAGTAGGAAATCCTATTGTGGTGGTTGAAAGGCAGAGCCTTGGAGAGGTGATTGGATTGTGAGCACTGCACCTTTGTGAATGGATTGATCCATTCTTGGAATAATGGAAGCGGTTCTGGTGGCTTTAAAAAAAGGGTGAATGACGTCAGTCTCACTCTCTACTTCTGCTATCTCGAATGAGATACCCTGTTTCATTGAGGCCACCATCAAGGAAGACCCTCATCAGATGTGCTCCCTAGACTTTGGACTTCCCAGACCCTGAAACTGTGAGCAATAAATTTTGTTTTCTTATAAATCACCCAGTTCCAGGTATTTTGTTATAAGTAACAGAAATGGGTTAATGTACCACCCAAACTAAAAGCAAGCCTGATCTAAGTTTTTTAACTATTACTACCAACCAAAGCAAAATTCCTGAATCTTCTGATCTGTAGTCAGACCTGTTATCTGTTGTGCCACTGGTCCATGCCTCAAAGCAAAATTATTTTAGCTATATGATGACTGTTTTACAAGTTGATTTTTTCAACAAATAAACAAATTTTTAGTTTGAAGAGTTAAGAAAGAGGTTTCTCCAAGACACACAATTATTTCCAACCTCAGGGCCTTCGTATGAACTGTTCTCAATGTTTAATGTGTACTCAAATTGCCTTTTTCCCCGCATAAAAACAATACTTGAGTATTTCCATCAAAATATCAATCATAACAGAATCAAGGATATTTCTACTGCTAAGTGACAACTCATGTCCTGTTCTTCCCCAAAATGTGCCCTTGTCCTTATGCAGACATAGGCAACAGTTGTCTTTTTTAATATTAAACATTACTGAGCATTATTCGTTAAATTGTGACAAAGATTCTTTGCTTGGCCAAACTTTAACCAGGCTTCTGAATCTTCTGCTAGGCCTATCTGTGCACTTCCTTGTAAAATCTAGTTTTAGTTAAGAACCCTATTAAGTCAGCTAACAAGAACCCGCTATCCCTGATACCTGATCATCCTCAAGATCTATCCCCATATCTGATCAGGTTCCTCATGCTCCACCAACCCTGAGGTGATACCTGATCATCCTGGCCTTTTTTCAACATGAATCCTGTTAGGTTGGTTTAGCCACAATCTCCCTCATCCCTGATGCTTCCACTTAGTAATTTTCTATCCACTGTCCCCCACACTGCTCCTTGGCTATAAATTCCTACTCGTCCGTGCTGTATTCGAAGTTGAGCACAATCTATTTGCCCCAATGCACAACCTCGCTGCAGTGGCCCCTATACCTATCGTGATGGCCCTGAATAAAATCTTCCTTAACATGCTTTAACAAATGTCCTTTAAAAATTTTTTCTTGAAAGAAAGACCACAACGATTCATTGAACTTTCAGAAGGAGAGAACAAACCTAAGGTTACTGGAGATGGGAAAGGGGGTCAGGGGGATGCTGGAGAGGGACAGGTCAGGTAAAGGGCAAAAAGAAAAAAATCACACTTTGTAATAATAAATATGCTAATAAAAAAATAAATTTAAAAAAAATTTTAAAAATAATTTTTTCTTTAACAAGTGGAATTAATAAGTTGTGGTAAATGCATATAATAGAATTCTCTTCAGCAATGAAAATGAGTAATAGTGGGGCCGGCCCGGTGGCGCACTGCTACAGTGCACCGCTTGGGAGCGTGGCGGCGCTCCCGCCGAGGGTTCGGATCCCACATACAGACCGGTTCCCGCTCACTGGCTGAGCGAGGTGCGGGAGCAACACCGAGGGTTGCGATCCCGTTGCCGGTCCCGGTCCGGTACGGGCGCGACACTGAGGGTTGCGATCCGTTGCCGGACACGAAAAAAGACAAAAAAAAAAAAAAATGAGTAATAGCTACATGAACAACATGGATGAATTTCACAAGAAAAAGCTGCACAAAAGAAGCAAGTCACAAAGAATGTAAGATCTTTAATCCCATTCATATGAATTCTTTAAGAGTCAAAACAGATTATATTATGTAGAGATTTACATTTAAGAGGCAAAAACATAAAGAAAAGAAAGGAAGTAATCATAGCAGAAATCAAGACAGTGCATGCCTCTAGGGTAAGAAAGTGGACTGTGATCAGGGAGATGGTGCTTCTGGGAGGCCAGCAATATTCTATATCTTGACTTAGACTGTGGTAAGATGGGAGTTTGCTTTATAACTATGCTTTAAACCATACACAAATGTTTTATGCAGTCTCCTGTATTTATGATATCTAACCATTTTAAAAAAGAAAAAAATAGGAATAAAGTAGCCTGACAATCATAACAGGGTTTTTGTTTTTCTGTTTTTCTGAATACAAGGAAATATTCTGAAAAGGTGGCAAGTCTACCAAGATTACACTCACTAAGTGAATCAGCAAATAAGCAAATATTAAAAACCTATTCAATTCCACGGTTATAGCTTCTCATTAAATGGACATGAGATGGGATCTGGTGATCCGTATTATTCATATTATTAACATGTACTTCCAGGTAATTCTTATCACGAGGAAAGTTTGAGAAATACACTGTACTCCAGGATATCACAAATCACCTGGAGCCTGTGATAAAAATAAATGTTCCCAGGTTCCTCCTTGGTGATTCAGACAGAAAGCCTATAATTTGGATTTTTTTTTTTAATGGCTTCTAGTGAATCCTTATGATCAAGTCAAATTTGGAAAAACTGTTGTTGACCAAAGTTTGGCAAGTGGCACACCGAGACATTATTCATAAACTTCTTGCAAGTTAATGGGCAGTGGATAAAGGATCAAACTAGAGAAGCAGATAAAAAAAGAGAAATAACAAAACACATTTCATAATTCTCTCAAATACCACTGTTGTTACCAGTGCCACAATAAACCACACAGCAATCAAGAAAAGGACAATTGACAATGAAATTGCCTTCATGAATGTCTGAATCTTAAACACCATTTAGGGAAAGATGGTAGAAAATTCTAGTTTTCTTGATTATCAAAAATATCATGCCGAGTGGACTTGAAAGTATCAATCAATCTTATGAACCAGAATGGTTTTTTTTGGTTTTTTTGTTTTTTCTTTTTTACTGACCGGTAATGGGATCGCAACCCTCGGTGTCGCGCCCGTACCGGGGACTGGCAATGGGATTGCAACCCTCGGTGTTGCGCCCACGCCACGCTCAGCCAGTGAGTGGGAACCGGTCACCACATGGGATCCAAACCCTCGGCGGGAGCGCTACCGCGCTCCCAAGCAGCGCACTCTCCAGTGCGCCACCGGGCCGGCCCTGAACCAGAATGTTTTAATTTTGATACTTCACACGAATGTCACCACCATCGCTACAGCCAACACTAATAGAAAACTTAATTTTGTGCCAGGCACTGTGTTAAGCATCTGACATGAACGGTTTTCCTTCCAATCCTCAAAACAACCTTGTAGAATAAAACAAAAACAATGCAGGAGAAATACAACTTGCTCTGTCATTCCAGTTCCCCTATTTTTGGAGACAATTTCTGGATATGAGACAAGAGTCTAAATGAATAATTAACCAATTTCCTTAAACATCATGCTCATCCCTCCTTCTTTAATTTATGCACAATTCCTGAATTCCTGTACAAAAAGTTGAGCATGCTCAATAACCCATACACAGTTTGGGTGTTAAGCATGAAATGTGGCCTACTATGTTAATGGTGGAGCACTATGGGGCACCACATCAAGTTACACCATTCCTATTGATTATATAACAACTGCTTCTTTAAAACATCATGCCACAGCTCTATTCTTGGTTTTCTTTCATAAACGACAGTCAAGTAAAAGACAGGCAAGTGTTCTGCAACCTGCCTATGTACATGTTACCTACCATGCCTCACTCCTCTTAACCTTCTCTACTTTTTAAATTTATCATAATATTCATGATGTTCTGTCATACTATAATTTTCTTCATAGTTAAGTTTGTTGTTTAGTGTCCATCTTGCCACATTAATATATACTCTCAAAGACAGGAATCTTTATTTTGTAGAAGTATCATAAGTACCTGAACAGTGCCTGGCATGTATCAGATGCTTAATATTTGTAGAATGAATGCACACAAAGCTTCTCTTGATATCATCTTCTGCAGAACCTCTGAAAATGTGGCTACCTGTTAATGTTTAAAACTTTAAGACTTTAACATTGAAAATGTTTTATACATACATTAAAAATATACATAAATACTATGAAACAAAATAACTTATTAATATATGTAAACTCTGGGTGATTGGACTCTATATAGTTTTTATTTTTTCCTTATATTTATCTGCATGTTTCAGAATAAAAAACTAAAATTTTGTAAAGTCTATTTCATTTTATATAACATATACTAAACAAAAGACTAGGAGAAAATACACAGAAATCTGATCCACCTGCTCAACTTTTCTAAGTGTGCATTACTTTTACACAGAAACACATTTTTTTAAATGAGTGAGCAAACAAGAAGGCTTTTAATTCACAAGTCTATTCACAATTTGGAGGAGATGAAATGACTTCTTTTGAAGTGAAATACACAACCAAAAAAGAATTTAAAAAGGGCAGATCTTGAGCAGAGTTAACAAATCTGAGCCATCATTTTCTCTCTGTAAGCACTCAATTACATTCAAAAGATTCTATTCCACACTACATCCTTACAGTTACCATTATTGCCATAAAGGTCTTGGAGTCACTTGGGTTCTGACACATACACATCAGTTGGCAATACATCACAATCAACCACAGGTGATAGCTTAATTAATTGTGAGGCTATAGATTACAAGCATACCATTTCCCACTGACAAGGAGCTCAGCGCTGTGCTCAGCCCCAAAGACACAACCAAACCAATATCGAAACTCAATTTTTAGATCTATCTCCTGGAACCACTCCAAGCACCAATTCTCTACCAGAAGGGTTCAATCAGGAGACAGAAACCATATACTATATTAAACAGAGGGCATTCAGTATAAATAATTATTAAGCTATAATAGCATAGTAAATATAAATATATAAGGACAGGTGGGAGGCGCAAGAGAGAGGGATTCAAAGGGACTTGAGGACACTTCTGGGAGCGATAGATATGTTCATTAACTTCATTACGGTGATGGTTTCATGGTTATATAAATATGTCAGACATTATCAAAGTATATACTTGATATATGTACAGTCTATTGTATATAAGTTGATTATAAGTCAATAAAGCTGTTTTTAATTTTTTAAAGGAAAAGAATTGTTTAAACCATGATAGGAAAGTAAGACTACGGGAGATACCCCAAAAGGACAAACTTGGAAGAGAGGTCCCCTCCCCAAGGCTGGAGTTCAGTCTTCATTGAAGCAGGTATGGTTGTAGTACATTAGCTAACAGAGAATTTCACTGGATTGACTAGACCAGAGCTGGTCCAACACTGTCAGGCAAGCAGGAAACAACTCTATGCAGTACAGGTAAGCTGAAGCTGGTGAGTACAGAGGTAGTAAGGACACTGTTGCAGGCACAAGGCCTAGAATGTGCAGTATCTGCATCTAAAAGTTTGCAGGAAATAATTCCACAGGGTTTAGACAAGCCAAGGATGATGGACACAAATACAGAAGTAGTCAAGTCACTGCAGGCATGAGGTCTGCAATGTACAATGTCTACATCAGAAGGGTCACAGCAAAGCAAGCAGGCCGATACTGAGTTGTGATACCACTGACGGTCTATGCACTTTGGGCACATGACTGAGGCACAGCACCACTGGATGTCCTCATGTATAAGGACCTGCTGAGAGACCATGCAGCAAGGAGCAAGAAAAAACAGAACTCGCAGGAACTAGGAAGAAAAAACACCTTCCTCTAGCAAGTCTCTCCAGCACCTGATAAAGTTTAACATCACGTTCTTTGTAAAGGAGAGGTGTTTAGAGTCTAGTCCATTATCTTAAAGCAGGTACTGAAGGGTGAGTTTGGAGCAGAGAAACAATAAATTAGTAACTGGCACAATTTCCTTTCTGTCATAGCAGTATTTAAATAAGGCAGTACATCTCTCACTTACCAAAAGGGAGAAGAGGAAAGTGAATCTATGGCCATTAGTGTGTCAATGAGGAAGCAGAGTCTGAAATAGTAACCACATTCTCTTTGCAATACCATTTATTTTTAAAAGTCACACAAGTTTCTATTCTAGTCTACACTATTATCCATGTATGTGTTAAAATGAAAATGTTTTAAATTATACAACAATTTTATTGTTATGCTTATCAGCTTTTAGAGACTGCCCACATTCCTTGGCTTGTGGCCTCTTCCTCTGTCTTCAAAGCCAGCAAGGGCAGATTGATTTCTCTCATCACATTACCCTAAACTCCTCTTCTGCCTCCTACTTCCATTTTGAAGGACCCTCTGATGACACTGAGCTCACATGGATAATCCAGGATAATCTTCCCACCCCAGGGTCCTTAACTTATTCACATCTGCAAAGTTCTTCTTCCCATACAATGTAATATATTAAGAAGTACCGGGCATGGGCCGGCCCATGGCTCAGTGTGGTGCTGATAACACCAAGGTTATGGGTTTGGATCCCATATAGGGATGGCCAGTTAGCACACTGAGTGAGCGTGGTGCTGACAACACCAAGTCAGGGGTTAAGATCCCCTTACCAGTCATCTTTTTAAAAAAAAAAAAAAAGAAGTACCAGGCATTATGATATGGACATCTTTGGGTGGGGTTGAGGGGCCATAAATTTTAATTTATTCATTTGTGCATTTATTTGCATTGATGTGGAATCAGAGATTACGATCACTGTTTTATTCAGTGGGTTATAATTTGCTATAATAATTATTATTTTGATGCCCAACTGTCCCCAATTTGGCTAGTGGAGGCTCATTCAAGCTGGCTTCTGTATTATTATTTTGATGCCCAACTGTCCCCAATTTGGCTAGTGGAGGCTCATTCAAGCTGGCTTCGGTGTCTTTTCAACATATTCCCATCACTCTTGAGCACTTCATTGATTTCTGGCACAAGACCTTCCAGTCCCATCTTGTGCTTTTCCTGCCTCAGCCCTGAAATCAGCCATTTCTCTAAGGAAAATATTTTTGTTTGTAGAAACCTTATACTCAAGTATTTGGGGGTTATAAAGCATCAGGGCAACAACTTACTATCAAATGACTCAGAAAAAAAAAAAGGTCTGTACTGTTTTTACAACTTTTCTGTAACTTTGTGATTAGTTCAAAATAAACATATTTATTTTAACTATATAATGTCATCTAAAGATCAAAACAAATTATTTGAGGCTTGTCTAAATATCAGTAGTGCAGATGACTGAAAATTTACCAGATATAAAAATCATTGTTGGTGTTAGGTAAAGTTATAAATGATAAAACAGCTAATGTTTATTATTCAATAAACATTACTACATTTCTGGCTATTACTTAATATGCATTATTTCTTTAAATCCTTATAGAGTTGTGAGGACAACTCTTATAACAAAAACTGCTAGGCCGGCCCGTGGCTCACTCGGGAGAGTGTGGTGCTGATAACATCAAGGCCCCGGGTTCGGATCCCATATAGGGATGGCCGGTTGGCTCGCTGCCTGAGCGTGGTGCTGACAACACCAAGCCAAGGGTTAAGATCCCCTTACCGGTCATCTTTAAAAAAAAAAAGATAACAAAAACTGCTTGTAACAGTGCCTAACATATAGCAAGTACTTTATAAGTATTTGCTCTTCTTTTTAGGTAACTTGGCCCAATAACACCTCTTAAATAGTGCAGCTGGGATTCAAATAAAGGCCTGTGTCATGAGATCCTACTCTTCCCAAATCATCAAAGTATTGTATAAATTTGTATTTCTTTAATTACTTATGAAGTTGAAATTGTTCACATGCTTATCCATAATAAAATCTTATGGCTAAATATTTGAAAACTTCTTCCAAGGAAAACTAAGAAAGGTAAACTAATGTACATTAATGATAATTTATATGTTCAAATCAGCTTCCATTCCAATCTTATGCTTATTATTAATGGATCTCTGAATATGTTTTATCCCTGAGGCTTTCTCCATAACATCAGAATTAAGTGGCAAAAACATAATAATTTTTAAAATAAATTATGTATTAGCACCTTTCTCAAAGCTTAAAGAAAACAAAATGTTCTATCTTCTTTTACTATGGCCATATACGTTTAACATGATACAGGAATGCAGTAGTACAGGTACAGTAAAATAATTGTTCAATGCTATACTAAAAGGACACCTCATATTCTTCATATTCAGGATAATCATACGGCATACAGATCAAATTCATTAATGTTCCACATTCCATTTTTCTATTTACCTATGTGATCCAGCTCACTTAGGTAATAAGAAAGTAAATGACTGTTAAAAGCAATTGATGTTACACATAAAAATCAGTTCCATTTCTATATACCAGCAATGAATAATACAAAAATAAAAATTTTTTAAAAACCTTCCATTTATAATGTTATCCAAAAGAATATTCGAGAATAAATTTAACAAAGGAGGTGAAAGACTTGTATGCTGAAAACACAAAACATTGCTGAAAGAAATAAAAGATATATCCATGTATTGGAAGACAATATTGTTAAGATGCTAATAATATCCAAAGCAATTTACAGACTCAATATATTACCTATCAAAATTCCAAAGGCCTTTTATGCAGAAATGGAAAAGTTGATCCTAAAATTCATACAGCATTGCAAGGGGCTCCAAGTAGGCAAAACAATTTTGAAAAAGAACAACAAAGCTAAAGGACTCCCATTTGCTGATTTCAAAACCTTACCACAAAGCTATAGTAATCAAAATGGTGTGGTACTGGCATAAGGACAGATATATAGACAGAAAGAGTAGAACTGAGAGTCCAGAAATAAACCCATACCTCTATGGCCAATTGATTTTCAATAAAGGTGTCAAGTTCATTCAATGGGAAAAGAACAGTCTCTTCAACAAGTGGTACTGGGATAACTGGAAATTCACATGCAAGACAATGAAGTTGTAACCCTTAACAAAATATACAAAAATTAATGCAATATGGACCAGTGGCCTAAATATAAGAGTTAAAATTATAAAACTCTTAGAAGAAAACACAGGGATAAATCTTCATGACCTTGGATTTAGCGATAGATTCTTAGATATGACACAAAAAGCATGAGGAACAAAAATAAATAAATAAACTGAACTTCAAAATTAAAAACTTTTATGCATCAAACGACATTACCAAGAAAGTAAAAAAACAATCCACAGGATGGAAGAGAACACTTGTACATCATATATATGATAAGTGCACAGTATCCAGAGTATACTAAAACACAACTCAATAACAAAAAGACAATCCAATTTTTAAAAAAGGGCAAAGAACTTAAATAGACATTACTTCAAAGAAGATATACGAATGGCCAATAAGTACATAAAAAGATGCTCATCATTAATTATCAAGGAAATGCAAATCAAAACCACAGTAAGATTCCACTTCATATCCACAAGGATAGCAATACTAATAATTTTTTAGAACAGTAAATAACAAGTGTTGGCAAAGATGTGGAGAAACTAGAACCCCCACACATTGCAAGTGGGAATGTAAAATGGTTTTGTTGTTGGAGTGAGCAGGACTGAAGCCATGTTGGGACCTAAAACTGCCTGGGCTTGGGGAGGGGGGGGATTTCGAAAAGGACAGTTTTTTTCTCTCCACTCTTTCGTCCCATCCCCTGACTTCCTTATCTTGCTTGCTAAATAGGAAAACAAGGCCAAGAAGCTAATTAGTAATTTGCAAAGCTATCGGTTCTTCCTTTGAGACTTCTGGAGTTTTGAGAAATGATCAAGGCCAAGAGACTGGAAGCTGACCTTGGGCACCAGCCAAGTACACCTGCACAAATCAAAATCTTGCAGGGTCATGAGATAACAGCGAAGTTAAGACTAGAAACCAGACAAGGCCTTGGTGAGACCTTGTACCTAACCCATAGAAATGGACCTCTCGACTTCTCGTAACTCACATCTCTCTCTCTCCTGCTTTTCACCTCCCACATTCCACTCCCTCAACCCCTCTTTAAAAACTCCTTAGTAAATCTAAATCTTTGAGATGGGATAGCCTACCATCTCCTTCAGCTGAATACATATGCTTTTCTAACACCAACCATTTGACTTCTGAGTTTTTTCTTTCCTTCTCAGGGGGGCGAGCAGCCGGACCTGAGTTCAGTAACAGTTTCACCACTGTGGAAAGCAGTTTGGCAGGTCCTCAAAAAGCTAAACATAGGGTTACCATAAGACCCAGCAATTCCACACTTGGTATTTATCCAAAAGAAGGAAAAGAGGTACTCAAACAAATAGCTGTACAAATGTTCAGGCCAACACTATTCACAATAGCCAAAAGATGGAAACAACCCAAATATGCATCAACAATGAATATATATACACAGAATATATACACACAATAGAATACTATTCAGCTGTAAAAAAGTAGTGCTGAGGGCCGGCCCGGTGGCGCACTCGGTAGAGTGCAGCGCTTGGGAGCGCAGCGGCGCTCCTGCCGAGGGTTCGGATCCCATATAGAGACCGGTCCACTCACTGGTTGAGCGCGGTGCGGGAGCGACACCGAGGGTTGCGATCCCGTTGCCGGTCACGGTACGGGCACGACACCGAGGGTTGCGATCCCGTTACCGGTCACGAAAAAAGACAAAAAGGAAAAAAAAAAAAAAGTAGTGCTGATAAATGCTACAATGTGGGTGAACCTTGAAAACATTTTGTTAAGTGAAAGAAGCCAGGCATAAAAGGTCACATATTGTATGATTCCATTTATATGAAATATCCAGGATAAGTAAATATATAGAAACAGAAAACAGATTGGTGGTTGTCATGGGCTAGGGACATTAAGGAATGAAGAGTAATTGCTTAATAGGTGTGGGATTTTATTTTGGAGTGATAAAAATGTTTTGAAACTAGATAGGATAGTTGCACAACAATACAAACATACTAAATGCCACTGAACTGTTTGCTTTAAAATGGTTAATTTTACGTTATGTGAATTTCACCTCAAAAATTTTTTCAAAAACAAAACGCAATTAACATTTATAATTCATGCTGGACAAATGTGTAAATTACAAATACAGTTCTTCCTTTTTGAAGGTAAAACATGCAAATTGCAAATACAGTAATTACGCAAATAAAGTATTCAACAACATAATGAGATGTTTTATACCTAAGTAAAGTAGAAGTTCAACTCCTACTCTCTCTCTCATGACTCATTCAGAAATATTTACTTATCACCACTTCCTCATCAGGATTATTTCCCAGTGGAAATTCACTCCTTCTATAAAGTTTAATTATATATCTCAATCATTAGAAACTGAGCCTGAATTACAATCACATTCAATCAAACTTCAACAAAATTCTAACTCCTTAGAAATGATTCTAAATCAAATTCTTGTAGCCAGCCGGAAATTGTCATATATCAATGAGCAAAATATCGCCAAATTTCAGTTGTTTTTTCAATTTACATTATTGTGGCTATGAATATTTAAATGTTTTAATGTCTAAATATTTCATGATTATTAATACCCTAAAACCACAAAATTAACAATGTTCCTAAGACTTTATTTCACAGTTAAAAGACTGATTTCCCCAAGAAAATCTATACCATTGAAATATTTAAAAATAACATAAATATCTTCCTCATAGATCCATCTTAAGAGGAATGTAAAGGTAGATATAAAAATGCCTGATTGTGTTACTCCCTGCATAAAATTCCTTAACAAATTAAACAGCTTTCAGAATAAAGTTCAGAACTAAATTGTGACTTAATACAGAAGTTCTTCATAAACTGACTCCTGTCTTTGTCTTCAGCTTAGTCCCTTGCCATTTCTCCAGTCTTTATACTCTAACCATGTGAACTTTCTCTTCTCCCAATCTCTCATTACGTGCCTTCTCTGTGCCACCACAATGTAACAAAACAAATTTAAATTGTTCATTATTCATTATTCTTCAAGCTCCTTAAAGTTAGGAACCACATGTTTTCTGATTCTGTATACCTAGAACCTAGCACAATAATCAGAGGCAAGTGACTGTTGTATAAATTAAACTATGAAAGTGTGAATAACTACTATGATCTATTATTAAGGTCTAAAATACTATGGCTTATTTTTCCTTTACATAATAGCAAAAGTAAAACTATATATTAGGCTATATTTTGCTCTATTTTTTAAAATTATAATGCAGTCTTAGTAGTAAATAGCACCAAACATAACATTAATTTTGTAGACATCTTTTTTAAACAACTAGTTCGCTCACTAAGAGTATAAATTTAGCTTGATGCTTATTCAATGGAAGTTCATGATCAACTTTATTTTATCTACATTAGGAAAGTGAAACAGTGCAATAGACATTTCATAAGTCTTAAAAGCAGATTTTTTAACTGGAAAATTCCAACTACGTCATTCACAGATGAGGAAATCAACTGAGAAGTGAAGTTATTTATGCAGTCACCCAGTTAATTAATGGACAAATTGGGTAACATTCACGTTCCCTTAATGTTGATGTTTTCAGCTATAATATAACCTTATTTCTATTCAAATCTCATAGACATAGCAAGCAATGCAATTCATAGCACCCTTCTCTTTACCCCCCACCTTCAATCTAGTGAGTACATGGGTCCTTAATACTTGCTGCATTTGACTTATTATTTTTAAGATCTAGCCTCTGCCTTAACCTCCTCCTTCCTATCAAACGTCAATGAACACCTACATTTGCTGAGCATTAAAGGCTCTCCGATTTTAAAAGTTTTGTTATTGATCAATTTAGGGTAACAAAGGGGGGATAACAAACATAATAAATCTGGAGAAGTTAAAACAATTCAACATTCAACATATGTTTATAAATGCCTGGCACCAGACAAAAATCACAGCGTCTTTCAAAATTTTTAGTGTGAGAATCCCTAGCCTCCAATTTACTGGCTCTGTTTTGAAATAATAAATTGGAGCTTTGCTAGGTTTACAAAATTTTCCCTCCCCACTACCTTCCCTCCTGTCCTCTCAGGACACAAATCAAAATAAGCTACAGAGAAAAATAATGAGTGCATCTTTACTATGTGAGAAATTTATATCTCTGAGCAATTTCAGAAGTCACATCATTCCTGTGAAACTCTGACCCACAGGCAAATGACTGCTTTAGGCGACTTCCTCACAATGTAAGCATTTGGTGTCTTCCTGTTTATGGAATACACAAAGATTCTAGTTTTCATTTCACATTTCCAAATGTCTGAACAACTCCTCAGCTCCAAAACTAAACTTACTATCATCCTCTGTCCTCCTAAATCCCCTTCCACCAAAACCTGTTCTTCATCATGATATCCTTATTTCCGTTAATAGTATCACTATCTAAAAATCTGTCTTAGGCCCATACTCTTGTCAGTTCCCAATGTCAATGTCAACATTTTTCAAATCTAAACCCTATACCCTTCACTACAATCACCATTTCTTGCCTCAACTACTATAATTAAACTAAACTAGATGGTATTTCCTACCTCTAGAGTTCTACTCCTCTACTGGGCCTCTGTTCCCAAACTAATATCCATGAAAAGGGGTTCTTCACAACCAAAAATAATATACAAAATCTTTAGTATGGCATTTAAGGGTCTCTATAATCTGTATCCATCTGTCTTTATCAGCCTGTTCCTTAAACATACAACCTTGGCAGATGTACTCTGCTTTTCCTACCTATATACCTTTGCTTAGGTAGTATCCTTGTGTGGAACTCTTTCCTCCCCACCCTTCTCCAACTGCTAACAATCTTCCAAACGACCACATTCTCAATGAAAGGAAAAGGCTGTGGCATATCATTTACTGAACACAAACTCTGTCTAGTGCTTTGCAAATTATCCTAATCCAAACAAAAACACTATGAGGAAGGTGTTAAGGAAACTGAGTTTACCCCAGGTCACCAGTAAATAAGAATCCAAAATAACCCAATAGCATTCTGTATATTTTAATAAAATATGACACAAGATGGAGAGGCTTTATATACTCAGGATACCTGCATTCAAATTCCAATGGAAAAACTAAGGCATCGCAGATACGTAACTTGCTGAGTTCACACAACACAGGTAGCGTATCTGTGATGCCTTACTTTTTCCATCTATAAAAAGGAGATAATTGTACTATCTACCACATTGATGACTGTGAGAATTACATGAGATAATATAAACTGCTTAGAAATGTATTTGTCCCACAATAAATAGTCAATATTAGCTATTGTAAGTTTGTTATTCACATGCTATGATATATAAACTTTAACAACACCAATCATATGCTCTCATTGTTCCCAAGTCAACTGTTGTACAGTGTAAAAGCTTCCTAAAAGCTTAATGCTATATTTTTGATAGATGCTCAATAAATATTTGCAGAATACATGGATTTTTAAACAATTCACCACCATACTTTATTAAAAGGAATCCACTTGTCTACTAATTCTGTTTCCTCTTTTAAGAAAACAATACTTATCAACTTACTTCCCCTTTTTATGTCATGTGAAACTAGCATATGCAATGCCATAAGGTGGTAACATTCAAACTCATTTTGCCTTCTGCTCAACATTATTAATTCCCAGATTTTAAAGTGTCCAAAATCATACTTTTTATTTAAAAGACAACCATTTTTAGGTCATACCAACATGAAGTAAGCATATCATGATATCTGACCAAGCCATTTCATTTCACACATCTTTATGGCAAGAACAATAAAACATAAAAGGCCCTCCTATCCAACCTAACTCAAAGAAATAAAACTACCCCTACAGCCATATTCCTACCCTCACTTTGCTAAAATTAGTGCCTAAAAAACTTGTGATAAATCTGGGATGCAGAAAAATATCAAGGGAAGGGAGCTAAATGCTAGCAACAATTTATTTAGGCCCTTCCAAAATGCTTCTTTAAACAAGGATAGATGAGAACTTACCCTAAACCCTGCGGTATGAAATGTCTCAAACCAAGATTTTGTCCACATGATTTACATTACACATAGAGACAAGACATCAAGCTGCCTGAGTTCGGAGGCATAGGTAAAAACTACATTAATAAAACAGAAAAGTAACTGTGCAACGATTTCCAAAAACAAACAAACAAAAAAAACCTTTGAGGTTTAACTATGTAACAGACATATTTTATTTCATTTAATCTGTACAACACCTTCTTATGTTAAGATAATGATAAAGAATGAGTAAGCAGCAGAGCTGAACCCAGCCTGATTCCTAAATTTGGGATGCAGTATTTTGAAATATGTGGTTTTGCCATAATCCACAATAATACACTCAACATTTATATCTTCCTCTTGACACACACATATTTTTTAAAAGCTGAAACAAAAGCTTCATAAAATAATATTTATTCTTACTCCATAGATGTCTTCTAATATCTTTTTTTCTGTCTTTCTTCCTTTCTTTTTAATGCTTATGTCTATGCACTAAATTGACTCCAAAATCCACTAACAAATCTTTATTGGCCCTGCACTACAGCACCGCACTACACTTCTTACTTCCTGTTTAAAGTTCATTTTACCTGCTACCACAGTCCAGTTTTGTTACTTTGAAAGACAGCTAATCCTCCTAGATTAAAAATTGTCCTTAAATGGATTAAACCTTTGAAAGCTCTTCCTTAAATTTTGAATTGTTAGTTTTCTCTACTAGAATTCTTTGGAGGCACGCCCACCTTACTTATATTGTATCGAAAACTGCAGATATTCTCCGTGGAGAACAACACATCATTGTTGAAAGGAATGCATTAGTTCCACAGTTCCTGCTGCATCACTGACAAATAGTAACAGCTGGGCAGGTTTGGGGCAACAACACAGGACTTGAGCAGCTGCCCACGGTGCTGAAACTGAGGATGAAAAGATAATTTTGGAAATTTACTATTGCCAGATTAAGACAAAATAGAGGAATTTACTAAAAACTGGCAGAGAACACTCAGTGGCTGCCACCAAAGTTGCGTGAGTGCTTCTGGGACACTATCGCTTGGCTTCTGTGTCTTGCCCACTCCCTCTGTGGGACAGAATTCTTTCATCACTGCAGGTCAACTTGATAAGCGTCCTGGGAGAGTTGTGACTTTAAGAGGGCAGGGACGGAGCATCTGGCCCTAGCACGGTCACGTCCCAACCTGCAATCTGAGCTTCCAGGAAAGAAAAATGGGGTTGGGGGTAGGAATAAGAAAGAAAAAAAGTGGCTGTCCTCTTTTTTATCCAAAGACAAAACAGCCCCTGCAACTAAAGTCGAGCAATTCCACCCCAGGACTTTGCGGCAAGGGCTTGACCAACACAACCGTTCCAAACATCTTCTCCGCTCCTGCCGCCGCAGGAACGTAAGAAGCAAAACCATGACCCACGACTTTAAACACACACGCTCGCGGGACGGGGGTGCGGCGGTGACTCAGTCCGCCGAGGGCCGGGCTTCTCTTAATCCTTTTGCAAAAAAACCTAATTTACTCAGCGCCCAGCTGGGAAGGAGCAGCAAAGACCTCAGCAGCCGGGCCGACTCCGGGCTCGAGGGCCAGCGAGGGGGGTGTGTTCTCCGGCCCAGGCCCCGCGGGGGACAACCCGACGCCCGACGCCGCGGAGCCGAACAGACTCTTACCTGGAAGCCCGGCCCCCAGAACACAAGCAGGCTCGCGGGGCGCGTCGCTGCGGGAGAAGTCCCTACCCCGACTTCATGACTGAATATCCGCACCGACCCCCACAGCCCAGAGGCGGAGCCCGGACAACACAGAGGCGAAGCGGAAGTCCCGCCCCACGCGCCTCATTGGCCCGCACCCGAAAGCCGAGAAAAGCCATTGAGCCACAGAGCTGCCTGTTAAGGCTCCTTCCCACTCCCACGCCGGGTCGCGCTGATGGCTCCAGCCGGGCTCGGAGAAACGCCCAGCTCGCGAGTCTCGTTCTTGTCCGCGTGATCGGTCTTTCCTGAGAGGGAAGGGAAGGGAATGGAAGGGCAGGGTAGGGTGGGGTGGCCACTGGGAACTGGAGCGTGGCTGAAGAAGCCGCCTTTGGCAGGTGACGGAGCAGGCTGGTGCCGCCGGCCACGTGCCCCCAGGAGTGCAGGCCGTGGGGTCTGGAGGGCGCGGGACCGTCTCCCGAGACCTGGCTGGCGGGCTGCCCCTGGGCGGGCCTGGCTCCGGCGCCGACGCGTCTTTTCCCTGCGCCACACTCGACCGGATAGGAGGCGAGGACGAGGCCTCATCCCCTCTGCACCGTGTCCGGGCGGAGGTCGGGATGGGTGGGTCGCGTAGTTAAAAGTCAAGCGGCCGGAGGCCTGGCTCGGAGCCGTGTTGACATCAGCACTCTGGCCTGACACTGCGCCATCCCCTGGGCTCAGCCAAAGTCAAACCCTGTGATTCAGCCCCTAGGTCAACTTTTAAAACACTTGCTTCCTTTTGATAAACCAAAAATCTCGTCTCCTACCGCCCTTCTAATAAGCCTTACGCCTCCTCGTTGTACCCATTTTAAACAAATCTACTTTAAAATTTAAATTACGGGATTGGACCATTCATACTGATTAACCAGATGCCAACTCGCCACTTTAAAGAGTGCAAAGATGTAAGAGTCCTGAACTAAAATGTCAGAAGATACAGATTCTGGTCCTACTTCTGCTTCCAAGTAATAGAACGTCTTTATTTTATTTTATTTTATTTTTAAAAGATGACCGGTAAGGGTATCTTAACCCTTGACTTGGTGTTGTCAGCACCACGCTCAGCCAGTGAGCAAACCGGCCATCCCTATGTGGGATCCAAACCCAGGGCCTTGGTGTTATCAGCACCGCACTCTCCCGAGTGAGCCACAGGCCGGCCCAAACGTCTTTAAAAGGGTCTTTACAGGCTTCAAATTCTTTATCATCATCTTTTTAAAAAGGGAGGGGGGAGACTATAGAATATCAGTAGAATACCACCGGATATAACTTGTAACTTTGATTGCTTGGGGAGACTTGAGTAGTTGGGGCACAGGAATGGGGAAAATACTTTTCCTGTATTGTGTATCTTTTAGTGCCTTTTCTATTTGAACCTTGTGAATATTACCTACTCAAATAAATTCAAATACAAGAAATTTAAGAATCAAATTATTTTTTAAAAAGACCATCAAAAGTACTTTCCTCTTCTATGTATCCTATGACTATATATTCTACATACTTTAAACTTCTTATCGATTGTGATGATATTTAAAACTTAAATAATACACAATTCTGCCTTTTAAAAAGTCGTAAATAAAAGCCAGAATTGGGAATATTACTATGAATGCTAGTGTAATTAAACATATTTACAATATCTCTATAAACATTTTTACACTAAATAATTTCAAATTGGTTTCTATATTAAATCAGAGATTTCTCACGACATCAAAAATAGTTTTTAAAAAGTCCACATTTTACAGGTTAAGTTTTACAAAAGCACAGAGAAGAGCTTTGTTTATTCCTTAAATAAAGTCACCTTGATTACAGAACATTTTACTTCTGGCTTCAATCTGTTTTTCAGATCACAATAGATATGGTTCTCTCAGTTATGAACAAGATAATGTGTTATTTGTACAGCAGTTAGGCAGATTAATTTTGCTACACCCTGCAAAAACACTTATTCTCCTGTGTTGATACATTAATTATTTCCTTATAAAAAGAAATAAAAGGATATGAGCTTTTAGGACTTTGTATCTTAGTGGGTTTTTTTTCAATCTTCCTAAAAAAATACAAACAGATAGCATGTAATTGTAGAATCTCCTGTTTCTAAGCTATTATAAGACAACAACCCCTACAAAAGAAACAGTTACCCAACTACCTAATTATCTAAAATGGCATAGAAGCAGTTCTCCCTAAATACTGAAGAGAATGCAGTCACTTTAAGCGATGAGAGCGATCAGAAACATTAAGTGATTGTAGGCATTATTATATTTAGAATCAAAAAAAGGATAATTTTAGAATCATATAAAAGCTATTTTCATTTTGAAAAGAAAAAAAAGTATTGCTGTGATAAAAGAAGAAACAGAATCCATAAAAATCAATATATGTATGGAGTAGGCAAATTTGGAAAGTACCAAATAGAACTTCTAAATATTGTTTCAGGGAATTTTTGGCCAAAGACTAGAAAAGACTTCCATTTCTTTGCCAAGTTCCAAATTAATGAGTAGGTTGATTTTGTAAGATAATAAGCAAAAAATTCAGAACACAGGAGGCAGATATCAAACAGAAGGGTTTTTCAACAAAGTTTATTTTCAAGGAGTAGAGAAGGACCAAACAAAAAGAGATCTGTTTTTAAATGTCTTTAAAAATTATCCAGTCATTGTTTTACGTAAAAGGATTAACATGCAGTTTTAACTAGTCCTTTCTTATCTGGGGCATTGAGAGTCCATCTTCTTCTGTTTGCTAACAAAAATAAGCATGCAAAAATTCATGACATAAAGATGCAAGAACTCATAGGAGTGTGAATTGATATATTCATCCTGGGAAACAATTTGACGTTATTTAGGAAGCCTGAAAAAGAAAATTTTCTCTGCCACAGCAATTCACTCCAGGGAACATACCCTAAAGAAACACAAAATAAATTCATATCTAAGCACATTATACTGAAATTTAAAATCAAGGAAAAACAAAAGTTCCTAAACAGAAAGAAAAAGATAAAATACTTACAAAGGAATGAGAGCTGGTCGCTCAGTATCAACAAAATAAACTAGAAGTCAATCAAATAATATCTCCAAATGCTGAAATAAAATAATTACAATTGTCAGTTTAGAATTGCATGCCTAGTTAAACTATCATTTAAAATCGAGGGCGAAATAAAGATATTGTCAGGGGAAATCAGCATTCACTACTAACAGACTTCTACTGATAGAACTTATAAAGACTATCTTCAGGAAAATAAAAACCAAACTCAGAAAAAAAGAGGTGAGATGCAAGAAAGTACGGAGAGCAAAGAAATTGAGTATAATTTCCAAACCAGTCAATATAAAAAAAGGGAAGGAAAAAATAAACAAACCACAATTACTCAATAGAAAGAAGGGAAGTAGAGATGGGAAGGAGCAAAAAAAAGGAATTGTAAGTAGAAAATTCAAAATAAAATGGAGGAAGTGACATCAGCAAGACAATGAAATAGTCTATTATTTTTCCCAACAGAAGCATCAGTTTTGAAAACTACCTATGAACAAGTATGTTTGTGGAAGTCTAGGAGTGTAGTGGAGAAGTTCCCGCACACCATTGGAGCAAAAAATCCAAGAATAGACACATTGAAGAAGATAAGAACAGTTCTGCCTTACCCACATCACACCCCCCACCCCCTTAGGCAGCACAGCTCAGTGCCAAGGGAGACCTCCTTGGCCTGAGATTTCTTCCGTGGGAAATTTGAGAGCTTAGTGAATGAGCATCTTACCTCCTGAGCCATGGGACACTGTTGAAGAGGCACACAGCCAGAAAACAATTAACAAAATGGCAATGGTAAGTCCTTACCTATCAATAATGACCTTGAATGGAAATGGATTCAATTCTCCAATCAAAAGCTATAGAACGGATGAATGAATTTAAAAAAAAAAAAAAAAAAAGAAATTACTGCCTATGAGAGACTCACAACGGCTTTAGGGACACACATAGACTGAAAGTGGAGGGATGGAAAAAGCTATTCCATGCAAATAGAAACTGAAAAAGAACAACTATAGCTATAATTATTTTGGACAAAATAGACTTTAAGTCAAAAACTGAAAAAGACAAATAAGGCATTATATAATGATAAAAGAGTCAAGTTATTAAGAGGATATAACAAGTGTAAATGTGAGTATATATTCACCCATCATTGGAGCAACTAAATATGTAAAGCAAATTTCAATAAATCCGAAGGAAGAAATAGACAGCAATACAATAACAGTAAGAGACTTCACTACCCCACTTTCAACAATGGGTAGATCACCCAGACAGAAAATCAATAAGGAGACAGCAGACTTGAACTACACTTTAGACCAAATGGACCTGACAAACATACGCAAGAACATTACATGCAACAGTAACAGAATACACATTCTTCTGGAGTGCACATGAAACATTCTCCAGGAATGGTCAGATGTTCGAACACAAAACAAGTCTTAACAGATTGAAATCCTATCAAGCATTGTTTGCTGCCACAGTGGTATGAAACTAGAAATCAATAAAAGAAGAAAAACTGGAAAATTCACAAATATGTGAAAATCAAACAGCTCCTGAACAACCATTGGGTCAAAGAATAAACCAAAAGAAAAATGAAGAAATATCTTGAGACAAACAAAAATGGAAACACACACTCAGTGGTACTGACAGAGCAAACCAGATTTCGCTGGCTTGCATGCCTTGTTCTGCTTCCTCTGCAACCATGTTTGACAAACCCAGTATGGCTGAGATCGAGAAATTTGGTAAGTCAAAATTGAAGAAGGCAGAAACACAAGAGAAAAAGCCCCCTTCCAAAGAAACAATCAAACAGAAGAAGCAAGCAGGCAAATCATAAGGAGGTATACCCTGCCAATATGCACAATACATTCCACAATATGCACTATACATTCCTTCTTATTTTACTTCTTTTAGCTGTTTAACTTTGTAAGATGCAAGGAGGTTGGATCAAGTTTAAATGACTGTTCTGCCCCTTTCACATCAAAGAACAACTAACTATGAAGGCCACACCTGCTTTCCCATCTGCCTGCCTTCATGATGGTGAAGGAAGAGCTAGGTGAGACAACAGTGGAATCTAGAGTTAAAACCAAGCTGGTCCAAGGTGCCCTGCAGGCTGTAAAATGTAGTTTAATCAAAGTGCCATTTTTTTGTTCAAATGACTTTAATTGTTGGAATGCACATTTTTTTAAATATGGAAATAAAAAGCTTTAAAACATGAAGAAAATGGAAACACAACATAGCAAAACATATGGGATGCAGCAAAAAAAAATTCTAAGAGGGGAATATTATAGTGATAAATGCCTATGTGATGAAAAGAAACATCTCAAATAAGCAGCCTGATGCTCCTCAGAGAACTAGAAAAAGAACAAATTAAGCCCAAAGTTAGTATACAAAAAGAAACAACAAGGATCAGAGCAGATATAAATGAAAAAGAGACAAGAAAAACAATAGAAAAGATCAACAAAACTAAGAGTTGGTTTTTTGAAAAGATAAAATTAACAAACCATTAGCTAGACTAAGAAAAAAAGATTCAAATGAAAAAACTCAGAAATGAAAGAAGAGACGTTACAACTGATACCACAAAAATATGAGACAACAAATTGGATAACATAGAAGAAATGCATAAATTCCTGGAAACATACAACCAATGAAGACTGAATCATAAAAAATCTGAACAAACCAGTAATAAGTAAAGAGATTGAATCAGTAATCAAAATTAACCAGCAAAGAAAAGCACAGGACCTAACGGCTTCACTGAGTTCTACCAAATATTTAAAGAGGAATAAATACTAATACGTCTTAAACTTTTCCAAAAATAGAAGGGAAGTGATAGAGTTTGGATGTGTTGTCCCCCCATAACTCATGTGGAAATCTGATCCCCAATGTGGCAGTGTTAGGAGCTGTTTGAGTCACAGGTGCTGATCCCTCATGAATGGATTAATGCTCTCCCTGGGGGAAGGTAGTGAGTGAGTTCTCACTCTATTAGTTCCCATGAGAGCTTGTTTTATATAGGACCCTGGCACCTCCTCTTTCTCTCGCTTCTTCCCCACCATGTGATCTGCTTGTACCCGCTGGCTCCCTGCCACTTTCTGCCATGGGTAGAAGCAGCCTGAGGCCCGTGCCAGATGCAGCTATCCCAGAATAGTTAGCCAAATAAACCTCTGTTCTTTATAAATGACCCAGTCTCGGATATTCTGTTATAGCAACACAAAAACTGACTAATACAGGAAGAGAAAACTTCCAAACTTATTTTACAAGGCCAGTATTACCTTGATACCAAAGCCAGACAAGGACACTACAAGAAAAGAAAATTCCAGGACAATATACCTGATGAACACAGATGCAAAAATCCTCAACAAGATGCTATCAAATCAAATTCAATAGCACATTAAAAAGATCATAGACCATGATCAAGTGGAATTTATCACTGGGATCAACTTATACAAATCAATAAATGTGATACACTACATTAACAGAATGAAGGACAAAAATCATAAGATCATTTCAATAGACACAGAAAAAGCATTTATCAAAATTCAACATCCTTTCATGATAAAAACTCTCAACAAATTAAGTATAGAAAGAATGCACTTCAACACAATAAAGATCGTATATGATATGCCCATAGTTAACATTTACTCAACAGTGAAAAATTGAAAGCTTTTTCTGGAAGACAGAAAAGACAAGACAAGAATGCTCACTGTCCCCACTTCTATTCAACATATAGTACTGAAAATTCTAGCCAGAGTAACCAAGCAAGAAAAAGAAATAAAAGGCACCCAAGTCAGAAAGGAAGAAGTAAAATTGTCTCTGTTTGCAGATGACATGATCTTATATATAGAAAATCCTAAAAACTCCACCAAGAAACTGCTAGAACTGATAGATGGATTCACTAAAGTTGCAGTATACAAAATTAACATACAAAAATCAGTAGCATGTCTATATACTAACATAAACTATCTGAAAAAACGTAATCCCATTTAAAATAGTTGCAAAAAATAAAATACTAAGGAATAAATTTAACCAAGGAGGCAAAATATCTGTACACTGAA
>NW_007732485.1:54578-58788 GCF_000696425.1 Galeopterus variegatus | reverse complement strand
CGGGAGCGCCGCCGCGCTTCCCAAGCGGCGCACTCTCCAGTGCGCCACCGGGCCGGCCCAACTAAAGCAATCTTAAGCAAGAACAAAGTTGAAGGCATCACATTTCCTAATGTCAAATTATATTAACAAAGCTATAGTAGTAAATATATTATGGTACTGGCATAAAAACAGACACATAGACCAATGGAACAAAACAGAAAGCCCAGGAATAAACTCACACATGTATGGTCAACCAATCTTTGACAAAGGAATCAAGAATACACAATGGGGAAAGGATAGTCTTTTAAATAAATGGTACAGGGAAAACTGGATATACACATGCAAAAAAATGAGATTGGATCGTTATCTTACACCATACAGAAAAAATCAACTCAAAATAGATTAAAGACCTGAAATTGTACAACTCCTAGAAGAAAACAAAGTGAAAAATTTCCATGACGTTGGTCTTAGCAATGATTTTTTGGATATGACACCAAAAGCGCAGGCATCAAAAGCAAAATTAACAAGTTGGACTGTATTAAACTAAAAGGCTTCTGCACAGCAAAGGAAACAATCAGCTAAATGAAAAGGCAATTCACAGAATGGAAGAAAATATCGGCAAATCATATATCTGGTAAGGGATTAATATTTAAAATATATAAGAAACATAAAGCAATACAAGTCAATAGCCAAAAAAAAAAAGAACAATCTGATTAAAAATGGGCAAAGAATCTGAACAGACACTTTTCGGAAGACATAGAAATGGCCAACAGTATATGAAAACATATTCAACATCACTAATATCAGGGGAGTGCAAATCAAAAGCATAATGAGCCATCACCTCACACCTGGTAAGATATCTATGATCAAAAAGTCAAAAGATAAGTGGTGGCAAGGATGTAGACAAAATTGAACCCTAAGCACTGCTGATGGTACAGCCATTATGGAAAACAGTATAGAGCTTACTCAAAAAATTAAAAATAGAACTACCATATGATCTAGCAATTCCACTTCTGCACATATATTAAAAGGAAATGAAATCAGTATCTCAAAAATATATCTGCACTCTCATGTTCATTGTAGCACTATTCACAATAGCCAAGATACAGAATAAACCTAAGTATCCATTGACAGATGATTGAATAAAGAAAACATTATTTATATATATATATATACACACGCACACGTTATGAATATTATTACAATATATGAATATTATTCACCCTTAAAAAAAGAAGGAAGCCTTGCCATTTTTGGACAACATGGATAAACCTGGGGATATTATGCTAAGTGAAATAAGTCAGATACAAAAAGACAAACACTGCATGAGACAAAAACTTACAGAAACAGAGAGTAGATAAATGGTTACCAGGGGTTGGGGAGTGGGGAAAATGGGGAAATGTTGATCAAAGGATACAAACTTCCAGTTATCAGATGAATAAGTTCTGGAGATTTAATATATAGCATGGTGACTATAGTTAATAATAATGTATTATATATTTTAAATCTGCTAAGAGAGTAGATCTTAAGTATATTTTCACCACACAGACACACACACACACACACACACACACAAAAGGTAACTTTGTGATGAAATGGACATGTTAGTTAGCTTGATTGTTGTAATCATTTCACAATGAACACATATATCAAAACATCATGACACCAAGGTCAAGTGTTCTGATCCCCATACCAGTCAGCAGCTGGAAAAATAAAAAATTACATTGAACACCTTATATATGTGCAATTTTTACTTATTTATACTTCAGGAAGGCTGGAGAAAAAAGATGGAGAAATATATCAATAATCTTTTTAAAAGGTAATTTGGGTAAACTTGCTGGTTAAATGACAGATTGTCAGCTATATTCTTTTTAACAAAACATAATACTAAAACTTAAAGGACACTCAAAGGTTGATAGTAAGAGAATGAAAGATATGCAAAGCATATAACCAAAAGAAAGCTGTATAACTATATTACTATCAAGGGAGAAAAAGCCAAAACCTAAAGTCAAAGGCATTATTACTAGGATATACAGGATTATTAAATAGAGATAAAAGGAAAAATTTGCAAAGAAGTTACAATAATCTTGAAGCAATATGCATCTAGAAATAGAGCCTCAAAATATTTAAAGCAAGAACTAACAAGCTTACAAAGAAAAGTGGAAAAATCCACAATCATAGCAGAATTTTTGTTGGTTTGTTTCAGTGGCTGGCCTGGTGTGTTATCAACACTGTGCTCTAAGCAACTGAGCTAACCAACCAGCCCTCATAGTAGAACTTTATATGCCATTTTCAGCAACTGATAAATCAAGCAGACAGAACACTAGTAAGAATATAGAATATTTGGGCAACACATGGAACACATAAAGAGTCCTATAGATATTCTTTTCAAGCACACATGGAATCTTCCCCAAAATAGCAGCACAGGACTAGCTGGTTAGTTCAGTTCATTGGAGTGTGGTGTTGTAACACCAAGGTCAAGGGTTCAGATCCCTGCACCAGCTAGCTGCTTAAAAAAAAAAAAGGCAGCATATCATGTCACAAATCAAATCTTAATATATGAAAGAATCGGTGGTATATACCATTTCATATAATCAAAAGAGAAAGCTATTCAACTAATTCCATGAGAGCAGTATAACTATGATCCCCAAATTGGATGAAGATAGTATAAGTAAGAAAAATTATTGAATGAATATGTAAAAATCCCAACTAAAACACTGGTAAACTAAAACTAGCAAAGTTTAAAAAAAAATTATGACCAAATAATGTTTATTCCCAGAATGTAATATAACATTATATAATTTATTAATATAATTCACCACATTAAAAGTGAAAAACTGTAAGATCAACAGTTGCAGAAAAAGCATTTGAGAATTAAGGGAGAGAACTGCATTATACAGGATCATCAGAGAAATCTCTCTGGAAAGCTAATACAAAATGAGACGTAAAGAATGAGGATTCTTATGTTGTGAGCCACAGGAGCCAACACTGGTAAGTTTAGGTTAAAATGGGCTATTTATTTGGAGGATATGGGGATACTCACAGGAAAAAAATGGTCAGAGTTAAGATATATACTTGGAGTTCAAATGATGAAGATTTGCCGATGTATGTGGAAGATGAGGGAAAAGAGAAGAATTAAGGATGACTCCCAGGTTTCTGGCTTGAGCAGCTAAGTGATTTGTGGTACCATTTATGAGAGGGAGAAAACAAGGTGATGAAGGAAGAGAAAAATTTGGAGAGGAAAAAACACGTTAACTTTTGCACATGTTAAGACTGAGATATCCAAATGGAGATGTCCAGGAGGCATCTGGATATAAAGAGGAGTGGTTACAACAGGAAATATAAATTTAGAAATCTTCATTGTAAAAGTAGTGTTAAATACATGAGAATGTATGAGATCATTTACAGGCAGCCTCCTCTGCAGCATTTTAATAAAACTACTAAACTAAATAAAATATATTTAGAGCTAGTCTTCAGCATAGTGGTCAAGCAGGTGGCCACCTATACATGTTTTGAGAGTCCTTGGCTCCTACCTCCAAATTTCTCCCACATGAAACCCTTACAACGATATCTAAAATCCCTACATTATTTTCTTTGGATTTAGGAAGAAGGCAGGTATCAGAGATTTAATTGTCAGCCATTGTTCCCTTGTATTTGATCAATTCTCCTCTCCCCCTGCCACTCTCTTGCAGATTGCAAGATCAAATACATTTTTCAGGCAGAGAGGGAAAGTCCACTGTTGGGAAAATATTGAAAAAAAAAATGGTCAGGGCCCCTTGGATGTTTGGAGTCTTGCCGAGCATCTGAGATGTGATTGTGCAGGTGCATCCAGGTGTTTTTCTGAATTATGGACTTGAGTATAAAGGACTAATGGCGCAGATGTCTGAAGCTTCTAGGGATGCTCTGGGAAGCCACTAGGGTGGCTGCTCCTAGTTCTGAATAAAGCCTATTAATTTTTCACCAATGGCTTCGAGGACCTTTTCCTATCACCTGGTGTATTCGTTCATTTTGTGTTGCTATAACAGAAATACCTGAGACTGGGTAATTTATAAAGAACAGAGGTTTATTTGGCTTACGACTCTGGGACAGCTACATCTGGCACCAGCCTCAGGCCGCTTCTACTCATGGTGGAAAGTGGCAGGCAGCTGGCAGGTACAAGCAAATCACATAGCGATAGGAAGCAAGAGAGAGAGAGAGGACGTGCCAGGGTCTTTTAAACAACAAGCTCTGG
>NW_007732485.1:47580-54568 GCF_000696425.1 Galeopterus variegatus | reverse complement strand
ATTATTAAATAGAGATAAAAGGAAAAATTTGCAAAGAAGTTACAATAATCTTGAACCAATATGCATCTAGAAATAGAGCCTCAAAATATTTAAAGCAAGAACTAACAAGCTTACAAAGAAAAGTGGAAAAATCCACAATCATAGCAGAATTTTTGTTGGTTTGTTTCAGTGGCTGGCCTGGTGTGTTATCAACACTGTGCTCTAAGCAACTGAGCTAACCAACCAGCCCTCATAGTAGAACTTTATATGCCATTTTCAGCAACTGATAAATCAAGCAGACAGAACACTAGTAAGAATATAGAATATTTGGGCAACACATGGAACACATAAAGAATCCTATAGATATTCTTTTCAAGCACACATGGAATCTTCCCCAAAATAGCAGCACAGGACTAGCTGGTTAGTTCAGTTCATTGGAGTGTGGTGTTGTAACACCAAGGTCAAGGGTTCAGATCCCTGCACCAGCTAGCTGCTTAAAAAAAAAAAAGGCAGCATATCATGTCACAAATCAAATCTTAATATATGAAAGAATCGGTGGTATATACCATTTCATATAATCAAAAGAGAAAGCTATTCAACTAATTCCATGAGAGCAGTATAACTATGATCCCCAAATTGGATGAAGATAGTATAAGTAAGAAAAATTATAGGTCAGTATCACTTTGAATGAATATGTAAAAATCCCAACTAAAACACTGGTAAACTAAAACTAGCAAAGTTTAAAAAAAAATTATGACCAAATAATGTTTATTCCCAGAATGTAATATAACATTATATAATTTATTAATATAATTCACCACATTAAAAGTGAAAAACTGTAAGATCAACAGTTGCAGAAAAAGCATTTGAGAATTAAGGGAGAGAACTGCATTATACAGGATCATCAGAGAAATCTCTCTGGAAAGCTAATACAAAATGAGACGTAAAGAATGAGGATTCTTATGTTGTGAGCCACAGGAGACAACACTGGTAAGTTTAGGTTAAGACCGGCAATTTATTTGGAGGATATGGGGATACTCACAGGATTAAAAGGATCCCAAACACAAAGTCTTGTAAAGATCAGTGTGGCCAGTAGTTCTAATTGGCCCACAGAATCAACACTCTCATCCTGCAGTACCACTGCAACCATTTTCATCACTCTCCTCATAGTTCAAATTCCTGGAAGGGAGCCTTCCATGATCTACCGTGTAACACGTGTCCACCTCTCCACCAGGGTGCCTTAATTAACTATCCCTTCAGACCATAGACCGAGGAAGAGAGGTAAAGAAATTGTGATGATGTTACCAAAAGAAGACAGAAAAATGTTCAGTAAGAGCACTCAGAATTGAACAGCATTATCAAAGGCCCTGAGACTAGAACAAGTCTAGCATATTTGAGGACAAGGAAGAAGCCAATGGAGCTGGAATGTGGTGAGGGATGGAGAGTACTAGGAAATGAGGTTGGAGTTGGGCAACACCGTTCAAAGTGCGGCCCTTGATTGGCTGCCTTGGCCTTATCATTATTAGAAATTCATAGTCTGAGGCTCAGGCTGACAATCAGATTTTCTGAGAGTTAAGCTGAGGAAACTGTTTTAACTAGCTCTCCAGCTGATTCTTAAACATGCTTAAGTTTGAGAATCAATGATGTAGGGTCTTATAAACCATAGTGAAAATTTGAGTTGTACTTTTATTCTAAGGGCAACTAGGAATTTCAAACAGAAGAGGGACATGATTAGATTTGCATTTTAAGAGAACCACCCTTGCAACTGTGTAGAAAATAGATTGAAGAAAGACACAAGTGAAAACAAAGATACCAATTAGAAGACTGTTGCAGGAATCCAAGAAGAAAATAATGGCCTGGACCAAATGATGGCAGTAGAGATGGAAAAAAATGGTCAGAGTTAAGATATATACTTGGAGTTCAAATGATGAAGATTTGCTGATGTATGTGGAAGATGAGGGAAAAGAGAAGAATTAAGGATGACTCCCAGGTTTCTGGCTTGAGCAGCTAAGTGATTTGTGGTACCATTTATGAGAGGGAGAAAACAAGGTGATGAAGGAAGAGAAAAATTTGGAGAGGAAAAAACACGTTAACTTTGCACATGTTAAAACTGAGATGTCCAAATGGAGATGTCCAGAAGGCATCTGGATATAAAGAGGAGTGGTTACAACAGGAAATATAAATTTAGAAATCTTCATTGTAAAAGTAGTGTTAAATACATGAGAATGTATGAGATCATTTATAGGCAGCCTCCTCTGCAGCATTTTAATAAGACTACTAAACTAAATAAAATATATTTAGAGCTAGTCTTCAGCATAGTGGTCAAGCAAGTAGCCACCTATACATGTTTTGAGAGTCCTTGGCTCCTACCTCCAAATTTCTCCCACATGAAACCCTTACAACGGTATCAAAAATTCCTACATTATTTTCTCTGGATTTAGGAAGAAGGCAGGTATCAGAGATTTAATTGTCAGCCATTGTTCCCTCCTATTTGATCAATTCTCCCCTCCCCCTGCCACTCTCTTGCAGATTGCAAGATCAAATGCATTTTTCAGGCAGAGAAGGAAAGTCCACTGTTGGGAAAATATGGGAAAAAAAAATGGTCAGGGCCCCTTGGATGTTTGGAGTCTTGCCGAGCATCTGAGGTGTGATTGTGCATGTGCATCCAGGTGTTTTTCTGAATTATGGACTTGAGTATAAAGGACTAACGACACAGATGCCTGAAGCTTCTAGGGATGCTCTGGGAAGCCACTAGGGTGGCTGCTCCTAGTTCTGAATAAAGCCTATTAATTTTTCACCAATGGCTCCGAGGACTTTTTCCTATCACCTGGTGTATTAGTTCATTTTGTGTTGCTATAACAGAAATACCTGAGACTGGGTAATTTATAAAGAACAGAGGTTTATTTGGCTTACGACTCTGGGACAGCTACATCTGGCACCGGCCTCAGGCCGCTTCTACTCATGGTGGAAAGTGGCAGGCAGCTGGCAGGTACGAGCAAATCACATGGCGATAGGAAGCAAGAGAGAGAGAGAGGACGTGCCAGGGTCTTTTAAACAACAAGCTCTGGCGAGAACTAATAGAGCGAGAACTCACTCATTAATCCCCGCACCCCCAGGGAGAGTATCAATCCATTCATGAGGGATCCGCTCCCATGATTCAAACAGTTTCCAACACTGCCAAATTGTGGATCAAATTTCCACATGAGTTTTGGAGGGGACAACACATCTAAACTCCATCACCTAGCTCATAGACCTGTGTGTGGAGGGTTTGTGACCAAGTCTGGACAACAGGCTTGAGGGGTCTGTGAGCCCTAACTCTAGCTTTACATCCACAGAACGGGAAACACTGAACAGAAAACAAGAGAACACAGAAGATCTGAGATGGCACTGTCCTAATCTTTGGTTCTTTAATGATAATATGAGTTTTCGCTACAACTTAGACACAAGATAGGTGATAAAACATCATATGATAGCAGAAGGGAAGCATGATGCATTTGATTTTACTAAATGGGTCAGTGGTTAAAGTTAGAATTAAATATACAAGTTCTGTATTGATATATAACATTTCAACTAACACAGTGATACTTAGTACTTCTATTAGCCTACTGTTCGTTCTATTTCAGTTAAGTTGACAATAAACTGTTTTATAACTGCTATTTTCCCTAATACTGATTGTTTTCCTATTTGTGGATTTCATTTCTGTTCACTGTTTGTTATTTCCTATATCAAGCATGAGTTTATTCCATCAATCAATTGCACAATTTCACTTTCTTGAAAGAGTCTTTGTATGTGATGATGAGCTCTGTAATCTGGAAATTCTCTCAACTTCCATCATGGTTATAGTTATGTCTTATCAATCTTAGCAATTTAATGAGATGCATCTGTCCCTAGTTTGTTCATTTCCAAAAATGAAGACATGAGGAATCTGCTTAATTACATCTACCACATGTTCAGATGATAAAATTAAAGACACTAGGTATGTTAGATAGTAATAATAACCAAGTAATGGAAAAGGACAGACATAAAATGAGAATTGCAAGAGTTGATTGCTAATTTTAGTCTTTCCTTTTTTTACTTAGTCTTCCTTTTCTGTCTTACCTCTGCAGCAGCTACTTAATAATAATTTCATCTTTTTTTATTCATTGATCTCTACATATTCAGTGTTATGTAAAATTTTTAATTAGGCAAAGTTTATTCTCAAACTTTTCCCATCTTTGCTTTCAACGTTGTTCTTTCCCATATCTAACTCATTATCGCAAAGAGAACAGTGCCCTCAAAATATCCCCAGACTTTCATTGCCTTGCCTGCTCCCCGCACTAATAATAACAGCAGCAGCAACACTGTACTAAGCTCTGTTATACATTATTTTATTAGTACTCATGACAACCGTATGTCCTACTACTTCTTTTTTTTTGGCTGCTGGCTGGTATGGGGATCCAAACCTTTGACCTTAGTGTTAACAACACCGTGCTCTAACCAAATGAAGTAACAGGCCAGCCAGTCCTACTACTGTGTTTATTTTTATAGGTGAAGAAACTATGGCTCAAAAAATTTAAATTCATCCAAATTCATGCAGCTAGTGAGAAATGGAAAAGACCTCTTGGGCTCTGGAACTGAGATTAGAATGCAAATCTATTGACATCTAAGCCTGAGTTCTGACCCAAAATGATAAATAATGAGTATCCATTATAAGATGAGAGAAAGGGCCACACGTTGGAGTCAAATAACTCCTGTGTGTTCTGGGGCAAGTCATGCAAACTCCCTTTCCTGGATTTCATCACAACCTAATATATATGGGTGTCCTGCCTGAATCCAAACCTTTATTCAAACCTCTTCTTCCTAGACACAACAATTACAATTCCTTGAAGTTGATACGACAAGCAAACAGAAAGGACATTGTTGGGTGGAGGGGGGAGAGGGAGGAGGAAGGGAGGTTTCGGTAATGGGCCACAATAATCAACCACATTGTATATTGACAAATGAAAAAAATAAAAATAAACCTCTTCTTCCACCTCCAACACATAAAATTTACCTGTCTTGCATCTCCAAAACTCTGTTTCTAGCTGACTTTTGTTAGAAAATATTTTAATAAATGACTGCAAGCGTATTAGTCCTGTTAAAGGCATATACTTTACAGGGTAGCTTCAGAAACCACCGTGTCTAAAATAATAATGAAATTTAAATAATGAAATGAATGCGTAGAAAAACTTGGTGGTCAAAAGAAGTCTTTCTAGCATGCCTCAACTATGGTTTCATGTAGACCAGTGCTTCTCAAACTTTATTATACATAGGAACACCTGGGGAGCTTGTTAAAATGAAGACTATGATTCAGTTGGTCTGGGGTGAAGTCTGAGAGTCTACAGGCTTAGCAAGTACCCAGGTGATACTGATGCTGCTAATCCTCAGACCACACTTCTAAATCATCCATTTCTTTTACAGGTGAGACCTATCTTCTTTAATCCATTAATTCTTTTCATGTTTTTTTCCTTGCTAACTATCAAATTTAGAAAACGTATCCGGCCGGCCCCGTGGTGCACTCAGGAGAGTGCAGCGCTGGGAGTGCAGCGTCGCTCCTGCTGCAGGTTCAGATCTATATAGGAATGGCTGGTGCACTCACTGGCTGAGCATGGTGCTGGCGACACCATACCAAGGGTTGCGATCCCCTTACTGGTCACGAAAAAGACAAAAAAAAAAAAAAAAAAAAGAAAAGAAAACATAAATTCTGACTTTTAGGTCCCCCTCTGTTTGACCCAAGAAGGTCCCTTACTTTCTTGCACACTGTGCTGGGCATTTACAAAGAAGCATTGTATTAACTCAATATATCTAGGCGTTTCTGAATTGCCCAAACCTACTTGACTGCTTTTCAGTTCAAATAACAATAGTAATTTTTTTTTTTTTTTTTAAAAACAAAACTGTCCCTTAAGAAAATCAGGAATAATATGAGGACAGGAAGAATATTGAGAATTCAAAATTCCACATCCTTTTTTGAAACTTGTTTTTATTCTTAAAAAGCTGGCCTATTGCAACATAAGGGACTAACTGGCACTACAAATATTGTCTATAAAAGGCTTGTCCAGTTAGCAAGACCTACTCAGAAGTAGAAGACAAAATATTAAATCACCTCACGTGTTCATATTCAAAACAGAGGCTGCTGGTTCTTAAACTTTTGGGAGGTTGAGAAATAAATGTGAAACAAGCTTTGTCGTCAAAATAAGTTTGCATATATTTGCTAAAAAATTACCTATTTTAATAGAGAAATTAGACTTTAAAACTCATGATTTTAAACTTACAGTAGCTCATTTTACTTTGATTAATCTACAAATAAAAATGCTTATCAATATCAATTAGCCATATCTCAATAGATTGGTTATATCTTACTTTTATTGTTTTCAAGAAAATTTTAAAATGCAGGATTGAAATTATTGTTTTCTGAAAATATTCTTAGTAGAATTTTAGAGAAAAATATTCTCCTACTTTTCATTGTATTAAATTGGAAGACAGCTGGGTCATAAACTCTTTCTCTTCACAATTACTTTTTAAAAAATCTCCATATAGTTTGTGGTTCCTTTCTATTCAAAGTGCAGTCCAGGGATTTAGTTACAATTGAAAATCTCATAAAAGATTTGAAGACTAATCTTTTTCTGGTTCTATTTTTTACATTTAAACCTTTGACTCATTTTTAATTTCTCCTGCTGTAAGACAAAAAGCATGGCTCCACTTTAATTTTTTTTCCAGGTAACTACCTGGTTAATCCAACACTATTATTTGAATAATTTATCTAATTTCCCCATCCCACATCCACTAACGCCAGATGCCACTTTTATCGTATACTAAATTCTTGTATGTATGTGAGTCCATTTCTATGTTTTCCATTTTTACATTGATTATTCTGATTTTTCATGTGCCAGTACTACACTGTCTTAATTATTATAGCCTTATAATATATCCTCTCTCATACGCGAGTGGCCCTTATTACTTTTCCAGAATTTTTCTAGCTATCCTTGCATGT
>NW_007732485.1:45553-47527 GCF_000696425.1 Galeopterus variegatus | reverse complement strand
ACCAACAACGGGATCGCAACCCTCGGTGTTGCTCCCACGCCTCGCTCAGCCAGTGAGCGGGAACCGGTCTGTATGTGGGATCCGAACCCTCGGGCGGGAGCGCTGCCGCTCTTCCCAAGCGGCGCACTATCCAGTGCGCCACTGGGCCGGCCCTACATTGATTATTCTGATTTTTCATGTGCCAGTACTACACTGTCTTAATTATTATAGCCTTATAATATATCCTCTCTCATACGCGAGTGGCCCTTATTACTTTTCCAGAATTTTTCTAGCTATCCTTGCATGTTTATTTTTCTACATGAATTTTAGAACATCTTGCCTAGTTACACCAAAAAATCCTATTGGTATTTTTATTGAGATAATACTAATTTATATATCAACTTAGGAAGAATTGATGACTTTAATGATGTGACATCTTCCTTCCTTCCAAGGTTATGGAATATCTGTTCACTTGCTTACATCTTTATTATATTTATTAGTTGTGGTTTTATATTTACGTTATATAAGTCTTACATGTTTCTTGTTAAGTTTATTCCTAATGTATTATCTTTTTTCTTGTGTAAATGGAATATTTTCTTCCATATATCTTCTGTATCTGTTATTTGTTTCTAAAAACTATTCATTTCCACGTATTAATTTTAAGCACAACCACCTGATCAAATTGTTTCATTATCTGTAGTCATAAAAATTTGATTACTATGATTTTCTTGTTTTATCATTACGTCTTGTATGATAGGGAGAATTGTACTTACTCCTTTCCAATTTCTGTCTCTCTGGTAGAAAAATGGGCTAGTATCTTGAGAATAGCACTAAACAAAAATTGCTGTAATAATGAACATCTTTATCCTGTTCCAAAGGAAGCTGAATCTTGAGGGATGAATATGAGTGAGAACTCTTTGATTTCAAGTAATAGAAACCATGCCTAAGCAAAGTGGAGATAATTTATTGTATAAAGATAGGGTGTTGCATAAAATTCAAGGGCAATAAGAAACCTGTGGAGTGTTCTCTCCTCCTCCCTTGCCTTTGCTCCTTTTATATGTCTACTTTATTCTTTCTTCTTGCTCAGCTTTCTCCTCCACTCAGCCACATGGGGGGAAGTAGATAGTTCACCCATAGTTCCTAAGTTGCTTGTTACAGTCCCAGCCACAGAGTCATATTTTTCTTCAGTCCAAAAACAAAGGATTCTGATTGTCGGTTCTGGTCTCACCAACTGTGATAATGAGAGTAGGTTCACATTACAAACACAGCTGCTGGGGGTTGGGAGCAGCTTCTTAATGACACCATTTTGAGCTGAGCATTTACTGCAAAAGGCAACTCTACCACAGTACATGAAAATACAAATACACATTTATAAATAAGCATGCAGTTTGGGAAGCTACAAATTGCTTGGCTGTGGTTTCTTAAAGCATATGAGCTTCTTTAAGAGTCTGTATCCTAGGTGGAGCTCTACAGAAGCAGAGCCTGAGAGAGGGATTTGTATGCATGTCAATTATAGAGGGAGTGCTCTTTGGGAAAAACTGGTAAGGGAGAGAGTTAAGCAGCATTAGGAAGAAGAAAAAACTGAGCAAGGATGTAGTCTCAGCTAAAGTGCAGCCATGGTCTGATCTACGGGGATCCTCTGCAGACTTGTCCCCCCTTGAGATAATAAGGTAGGCCTTTCATAGTACCTTAGCAGTCACTCGTTGAGAGAGGTGCCTAACTTTTCTGGCAAGGTAAGTTTCATAAACTGAGGGCAATTATTTGGAGAAGAGGGTGTAACTATGAACCTTTAGCAGTCAACAGCCCCAGCAGCTGCTGGAGGTGGGTAGAAGGGATGTGCTGGCAAAGCACTAAAACATCATCAACTATATCCTACATTAATATGCTTTCTGCACCTCCACCCAGAAGCAGGCAAGAGAGCACACCTAGGACTTAAGGCAGGGAGCCAAGGACCACAGCACCTCTGCCCAGAAGGAGGCAAGAGAGCATGCCTAA
>NW_007732485.1:42188-44749 GCF_000696425.1 Galeopterus variegatus | reverse complement strand
AAATGATTGAAAAGGAATTCCAAGCAACAACTTTAAGGAAACTCACTGGGATATGAGAAGATTCAGTTAGACAACATAATGAAAGGAGAAAAAAATCCAGGATATGAAGGAGGAAATTTGCAAAGAGATTTATACCTTAAAAAAAAAAAAAAAACTCATGGAACTGAAAGATTCAGTCAATGAAATAAGAAACACAACTGATAGCTTAAGCAGGATGCTAGAACAAGCAGACAGTAGACTTTGTGATCTTGAAGATAGTCTTTTTGAAATAGCCCAGGCAAACAAAAAAAAAAAAGAAAAAAAAATTTTTAAATGAAGAAAATCTAAGAGAGATAGCAGACAACCTTAAGCACATAAACATTTGTATCATGGGTATTTCTGAAGGGGATAAAAAAGGAAAAGGTATAGAAAACCTATTCAATGAAATAATAACTGAAAACTTTCCAGGTATAGGGAGAGACAATGACCTTTATTTCCTGGAGGCTCAAAGATCCCCAAACAGTTTCAACCCAAAAAGATCCTCTCTAAGACACATTATAGCAAACTGGCAAAGCTCAAAGACAGAGAATCTTAAAAGAAACAAGAGAAAAGTATCAAGTCACCTATAAGGGAACCCCTATCAGACTAACAGCAGACTTCTCAACAGAAACCCTACAGGACAGAAGAAAGTGGGATGATATATTCAAAATACTAAAAGAAAAATACTGCCAGCCTAGAATACTATGCCCAGCAAGGCTATCCTTCAGAAATGAGAGGAAAATAGTTTGTATTTTCCAGACAAATAAAAGCTGCAGGAGTTCACCACCATGCAACCAGCCCTATAAGAAATCCTCAGGAAAGTCCTGCATCTGAATCTGAAAAACAATAATCACTACAACAAATACACAAGAAAAAATAAAACTCACCAGTAGAACAAAAATGCAAATGAGAAAGAAATTAAATCTTACCACCACAAAAAGCCATAATGACAATGCAATAATGCCCCTACTTTATTTCTGATATCAGGTTTGCAAATCTTGTCGATCTTTTTAAAGAATCAACTTTTGGTTTTGTTGATTTTCTCTATTGTTTTTAATTCCCTATTTCATATATTTCTGTTGTAATCTTTACTTCCTACTTATATTTGCTTTTGGTTTAGTTTGCTCTACTTTTCCTATTTTCTTAAGGTAGAAGTCTATATTACTGATTTGAGATTTTTCTTATTCTTAATATAGATGCTTACAAGTGTAAATTTTCTTCTAAGCACTGCATGAGCCCTATGCCCTATAAATTTTGATATGTTGCACTTTCATCTTTATCTCAAAGAACTCTCTAGTTTCTCTGTGATTTTTCTTTTTACCCAGTATTTATCTAGGAGAGTGTTGTTTAATTTCCACACGTTTGTGAGTTTTCTAAATTTTCTTCTGTTTTGTAGTCAGAGAACATATTTTCTATGATCTTAGTCTTAGGGAAAAAAAGGAAAAATTTAAACAAACAAACTAATAAAATGCTCATGGAAAGATTTCCATTATCTTTCTATTCTGTGTTTCCACAAACTTTTTGAAGTGCCCTTGTGTTTATATTCTTTCATTGATTTTTTTTATGCAATTTATGTTGCCAAACTTAGATATTTAATTTCTGCTCTTGATTTCTTTTTATTAAGAGGTCTTGTTATTTTGCTTAGAAATTAATTTGCCTTTGAAAAGTTTATTCATCTTCCTTTATTGAAATTAATTTGATATTTGCATGCTTTTGGAAGACTTTAGAGAGCTATTTCAAATAATTGAAGAGATTATAAAATGAGATATGTAAATTTTAATAAGTTGTACCTCTCGAGTTTTTGTGAAAATCTGAAGCCCTACTTTCTACAGAGTATTTTGTTATTCACCTGTTATTCAGTTTCTGTATTTGTTATTTGAGCAAAAAAATGTGCATGTCCTTGTTTAAAAAAATGCTTTCTATTAAAATTGTGACAGCAAAAGAACATATCATTATGTTGCAACACATTTGAAAAATATGAGACAAAAAGAGTAAACTTTGCAATGACATTCTTTGCCCCTTTTAGGTTTTCCATGTTCTCAAATTTCTTATGGTTGGATCTCAGGCTGGAAATCAGAACAGAATCAGTCAGCACGTTAACATTTACTGAGCATCTATCATGGTGACTCACATTGTGCTAAGAGCTTGTTAAGAATAAAAACAAATGCAAGATGAGAATTCTGTCTTAGGTCAGGAGGCATTTCAGGAAGAAGATAAAATTTACATCTATGAAAAAATGATCAGACATAATAGCATTAAACCAGGTATATCATACTGGAGATTTCAGAGGTGAGACTTAGAATTAAGTTCCAGTATAATGCTTACTTTATAAACTTGAGAAATGATGCTTAATATCTTTACTCATTTATTGAGTGAGGTTGGAAATATTTACCACAAATACTAAGAGGGATTGAAGGAAAGAAAAATGGCAAATTGTTCCAAATAGCATAAAGGCAAGGACTGAAAGAAATACCAACCATACTGTGTTGCTATTCAGCAGATTCATTATGCAGAGATGAAAAGGGAAAGCCACAGAGTCATTT
>NW_007732485.1:19741-40216 GCF_000696425.1 Galeopterus variegatus | reverse complement strand
AACCAGTGGCCTTGGTGTTATCAGCACCGCACTCTACCGAGTGAGCCACGGGCTGGCCTAAGGGTTTTCTTCTTTTTAAGAAATGTGTGGGTTGTGTGGGGCCAGAGAGTATTACTGAAATTCTTCACAAAAGGACAAAAATAAGGCACTGATATTAGGCTTTGTAAGTGGAGTGCACTGGTTGTCATATAGATGCCTTGTTTGGTGAGCAAGCAACTAAAAAGAACCAAAGGATTTTGGAGTCAAAAAGGACCTTAGAGGACTTGTGGGCCATGGCTTCATTTCGCATTCAGGGAAAACTGAAGCTCAGAAAGGTTAAACATCTTACCTAGGATCGCAGAAACAGAATAAAAAACAATTTAGATGAAGTATCTTTCTTATAAATCTCTTATATTCACTTTAAAATTCAAAAATTAAGCAAAATATTTAGTTCCTAGTCATCAAATATTTAACTTGGAGATGGTTATTTTCATTTGCTAAGAAGCATTTATTGAGCCATTGTTACCTGATATTGGGTAGATTACTGTGATCACCGAAATCTAGATCTTCTAAAAGAGGGGACCTTAACCTTTATTGGTCATAAATCCTTTTGGAAGTCTGGTGAAGCCTCCTTCTCAGATGTCTTTAAATGCATTAAATAAAATACATATGATAAAAAAGAAACAAGTTATATTGAAATACAATTTTCAAGTATTAAAAAACAAATTTGTGATATAATGATGTGGACTTCATTAACACATTAACTAACAAGTTCTAGCAGTACATCTGATAACTATTGTTCTTTCAAACTAGTGATCAGTATAAATAGTATTTTCAGATAACTGCAACAACTGTAGTGTGATTTCTGCTGGTAACAAAGTCACAGGCACAGCCGACTACTGCTGTATTATTTTGTTGCCTACATACATAATTGAAGGAAAATCTCACCTTCATTTAAACATAATGAAAATGAAGATGTAGTTTTTCCCATTTAAATTCTATCTATAAACTTTTTGGAGGCCTATAGACTCCAAATTAAGCACCGCTGTCTAATACTTCTTCCCTTTGTTCCAAAGAATTATATTGTTCAGTGGAAAAAATGTAAAAGGGATTACATTTCTGGTCTAGTAACGTACAGATGTACTGTTTCATAATATGATATTGATTTTTAAGGATTATTTCCACATTCTTCTCTCTGAAGACACACAAGGCAGGTGCTATCTGAAGCTGATGCATGCTGGAGCCACTCTAGAGGACAGGTGGAGTCTTGCTGATGTTGGAATATCTTTCTGTTCAACTCTCAAATGCTTTATTAAGGTATGATGATCAGAATAACATTTGTCCAAGATGTTATCTCATTTTTTTTTTTTTTTAAAGATGACCGGTAAGGGGATCTTAACCCTCGACTTGGTGTTGTCAGCACCACGCTCAGCCAGTGAGCGAACCGGCCATCCCTGTATGGGATCCGAACCCGGGGCCTTGGTGTTATCAGCACCGCACTCTCCCGAGTGAGCCACAGGCCGGCCCGATGTTATCTCATTTTGAATAAAGTTGTGGATAATTCAACCAAAGTGATTTCACAACTTGGAGGTTTTCTTCTCTTGGCTTCTCCTCCCTTCCATTTGTGTAACTGGCCTCATGAATGCTTTGTGCTGTAAGGGGAAGTAAGACATGGAGACTAGATAGAGCTCCCCCTTGTTTACTGCTTCTCCCCCTTCCCTCTCCCTATCCCTTCTGCTGCCTGCCCTACCTATTCATCACAGAGCTCATCACAAACCAATAACAGAACAAGGCCAAGGGCAGATCTGGAATACTGATATGGGAAGAAGAGGATTAGGTTGTTCTGTGGGGCTACAATGATTAGGGGCAGTGGAGTAAGGAAGGAGAAGAAATTCTCAGTAATAATAAGAATGAAGGGACATTTCTGCATCCAAATCCAGCCAGAGTAACCATTCGAGATAGGAGTACATACAGTGGAGATAGCCTTTTCTGTGCATAGAGTGTCCTTAATCAATGCTGCTTAACTTGGGATCTATGGCTCAGCTTTAGGAACCTTACAAAACCCCCAAATTGTAAAATATACAAAATCATGTGCCTGGAGATTTTCTGGGTAAATGATCCTTAACTTTCAACAATTTTTTAAAAGGACAGGTGGCCCAAAGAATTTAAGACTGGCTGCTCTAGGGTAGAAGTATTATTCTGTATTAGTTTTTTACCCCATATGAAAACATGAGCCTCAAGAACTTAGTAAAGTACACATTCACCACTAACTGGGGCACAAATTTGCTTATATTTAACATTAAAATTTTTTTGGTAGTCAAACTTAACTATTTCCTTTAGTATGTTTTAGTGATTGACTAAATGCATGTTTAAAAGGAATACTCTCCAATATTTACCATTAAGTAGTGCAGATAAGTCAGAATAATAAGCATTGTATGATCCCACTTACATAAACAAAAAGACCATATTTATATGTTTTTGATGTTTTATGAGCATTTACTCATGTATTTTCATATTCTTGAAGAATGTTTAATAATCAAAGGAGGAAATAAAAACAACTCTGATTTCTTCTAATTTTCTCCCTCTGATACTCAGAAAATATAGTACTTTTTAAAGCAGACCAAATTCCATGTGTATTAGTCAGGGTTCTCTGGACAGACAGAATCAATAGGATACGTTATAATTATATGAGAGGGATTTAGGAAGATTAGCTCATGTGACTATGAAGAAGAGTCCCACGATAGGCCGTCTATAAACTGGGTACAGGTAGCGTGGCTCAGTCCAAGTCCAAGGCCTCAAAACCAGGGAAGCGAAGGTGTCCTTGGTGTAAGTTCCAGAACCCAAAAGCTGAAGAGTCTCGAGCTCTGATGTCCACAGACAGGAGAGAAGGGTGTATCCCAGCTCCAGCAGATCGAGAGAGCACTTCACCTCTTTCCTCTGTCTTTTGTTCTCTCCGGACCCCCAGCGGATTGGATGGTTCCCACCCACACTGAGGGTGGGTCTTTCACACCCAGGCCACTCAGACTCTCATACTAATCTCTGCTGGAAACACCCTCATGGACACACCTAAAAAGATAGCTTTACCAGGTTTCCCAGCATTCCTTCATCTAACCAAGTTGACACCTAGAATTAAACTTCACACCATGTCATTTCTTAAATGTCTTCTCCTTATATCATTAAATATATTTACATACTACATTTTTGGTACTGTATAGGATCAACCCTCTAAAATTTCCCAGAATTTTGTAATGGCAGTAATAAGTTTCAAGATTTTTTATTGTTTGCTTGCTTAGAGATAGTGGTGTAAGTTCAATCCTAACATTTCGGTTGGCTAGAGGAATTCGATGCATGTTCAGGGATATAGTTAAAATGTGTATGAGTATGAACAGTATGTTTTTATTTAACTAAAAACTATTTTTATTATTGAAATTTCTAAATTTTATTTATTTTTAACTAGGTACTACATTCACACAGTTCTCAATTCAAAAGATACAAAAGGGTATATGGTAAAAAGTCTCCCACCTCTGGTCCCCAGATTCTCTCTCCAGAAGCAATCTATGTTCATAGTTTTACTCGCAAAAACACTTCATAAATTCTGCCAATAAAGCTTCATCTATCACAGTGATACAAGCTTTATACTGAATAGAATGTAGAGGTAAAAGGGTTTATTCAACAGAGCTAAGGCAGAATGTAATTATGAGAAACAGGACTGACCAACAAACAGGGTTTAATTAAGTTCTCAAGTTCCATGGAAATATTACTGATCTTACTCTTCACTCCATCCAGTAGAATCACATTTAGAGAATTTCTTATCACTAATTTTGGGAAGGAAAATAATATCTTTAGTCTGAAGAAAAAGAATTACCTAAATATTGGTTTCCGTCTTAACCTATTTCCTATTTAGTTTAGATAATAAAACAGGCCTATTCCAAAAATCCTTATTATTTACTGTACAAGGGTACTTCCAAAAATTCATGAAAAGATTCATAATATCTTTAATTCTATTTTCCCACAAACTTTTTGAAGTGCCCTTGTATCTGTACAATAACAGCCCTAAATGGGTTACAATGACAAAAATTCTTCATGAAAATATCCCATGCATCAAAGAATGCAGTCATACCAGCTTTATACCATGTTTGATCTATCTCAGATAACCAAAGGCTTCTTTCTAAGTCATTTTATTGCTTTATTGCATAAAAATATACAAATTTAAGTAGTACCTTTCTTATTTAACTACAATACTTTGTGCAAGTTAGTTCTACCTTCCGAGAATCTAGGAAAGCTAGAGTCTCTCAATTTATTTTGGCACAACTTAGAAATACCATGATGTGAATCGAAAACTTTTGCAAAGTTCAAAAACTTGGCAAGTAAGCAGTTATTTAAAAAAAAAAAAAATACAAGTAGATCTTATGTGTCATGAAATAAATCCAGGCTATTTGGTTTATTTATTGTGCTTCTATTTTTGTGTGGATTATAAGATTTTGCTTGTGTGGAAAGAGGAAAAGACATTAGATAAAACAGAGGTTATCTACCCTTAAATACATTTTAAAAATAGTCAATACTTTTTCCAGTTTCTTTGCATATTACACATTTTCCTATAATGATAATATAAACATATTTGAAAAAGTGAATAGGGGGTGCTATATAAGAAGAGTAGGGAAAGAACACTGCATTCACTTTTGCTCCTTTGGAAAATAACTCTTACGGAAGCCATAAGAAATATTTTCTGTGACATGTATGTTCAAGTTCTATTAACACAGGAGTCAGTCCTGACTATGCATTGCTGATGCTGCTGCAGGTCATTTTGTTCCTGTAAACCATGGAATGAGGCATTTCAAAAGCATGGATTTTTGCCCAGCATGCAGAGGTGCTATCACATTAGCCTCCTTCATTTTACCCATGTTATCGTGGAAATGATTGCTTGAGTTTTGTTCGCTGTTGTCACCCAGTGTCAGAAGAGTACCTGGCACATAGTAAGCTCTACTTAAGTATACGTTGAATGAATGAGCTAATAAAGGACTTGAGAGGTAAAGAATGAATATTAACAAGAAGATATAGGATTGTTGTGCAAAACTTCATAGCAAGGTATTGAGATGGATTTCAGGGATTGATTGGATTTTCTCCTTAGTGTGACATCTCCCCCACCGCCCTCCTCTCAAGGCAAAACACTTCATGGTATTCTTGTCTTTTTCCCTATCCAGCATCAGGGTTCTTAGCTGCAAGTAGCAGAAACAAACCCTGGATAATTTAAGCAGAAAATAAACATATCGAAAGGCTAATTGGGTAGTTCACGGTCTTGCCCGGAAGACTGGAGAATCAGCCTCAGAGATTATGCAGCCAGAAACAACATCTAAATCATGCCCCAGAACTAGTCCAGGAAGTCCCCACTCAGCCTTCAAAGCAGGCACTGGACGTGCTGCCAGCCCTGCTGCCAGGCCAGCGATGCTTCAGAACTGCAGTTGCCGGAAGGATTCCCTGTGTCTGCTGCTTCTCTGCCTTACTGGCTTCTAGCTTGAAGTGGGGGTGGGTAGGATTGATTGGGAGCACCTCATCACACATCCATCCCCTTCCGCAAAAGGGGCAACTATCTGACAGGTTGTGCCTTCTAGAGCATGAGGTAGGCTCAGCCTGCCTAAGACTCCTCCTGGTTTTCCTGCCCCCTTCTGTAACCAGGCTTCCACCAACCAAGTACTGGGGTAAAAACTTAGTTAATTCCTTCTGACATCCTTGGAATGTTGTGAAAGCTGTTTTATGGTGAAGGATTGAGTTAATTATAGTACCATTGAGTAGAAATCTATTAGACAAGTTGGAGAAATTTATACTATACTGATAGGTCTAAAATATATTCAAAATGACATACATTTTAGCTTTCAAAAGGCACTGTTAATGTTAACTTTTTTATATATAAAAGCCTACATAAATGTTTCTTTAAAATGTACAAATTACACACAAAAATACGTATCTCACAAATGGCTATCTTTTCTAAGGTGAGAGATAACAAAAAGTATAAAAAGAATTTGGTGAAGAAAGGTGCTTTAATTCAGTGTTCTAAACTCCAAGTATAACCTCTTCAGGATGATTACCATACAAGAGAAGTTTATGAAGACATCTTGACTGGAATTAGTTCAACAAAAACAAACATTATTTCTCCTTTTTGTTCACTCCGGAATAGTTGGGGCAATTTTCTGCTTATTTGGTACTGCAACTCCAAAATAGCAAAACATAAAAAAGCAGAACTTGAGAAAAAAATACAGTAGTGCTCAAAACTTGCATTAACTTGGTTTTTTTTAGTCTGTTTCTTTTCAACTTCTCCTTTTTTTATTATTATGCATGTATGTATTTACATTGAGTTTGCATTTTTTTAAGACAAAAGTAGAATTATTGCCATGAAATAGAATGTATTTGTTTTCATTGAAAAGTAAGACACTTTGTGTGTATCTCCTACTATGTCTTGGTATGTTTGTGTCTTGGTTTGTTTGTGTGTAGTATTATTCATTTAATAGCATCTGACTTCCTTGGGAATAACTGACCAGCCTTCCCTGATTTGGACTACTTTTGGGGAGAAGTATCATGAAGATAGAGAGGTACAGAAATGCTTTCTTTTATGTTGATAAGGTGAGTTAGCAAGTTGCTATTAGTCAACATCTACCTGCTTCCTCTTCATACAACCAACATAAAGAAGTGGCTCCAACTAGAACTTAAAATGTGTTTTTCCACATAAACAAGGGTTATAAAATTGCTGATATGAAGAGTTAAAATAATGCAATGAGAACTATGTTCCAGGTACATTATGGATAAAATGGGCCTAGGGTGTTGTTCGACATTTATTGTTTATTTATATGATAAAAAGTTTCTGGATGCTAAAAAAAAGGGGGTACAGACTCTGCAGTTGTTGTTAATTTTCTTGAGACTTAAGAACTTGGCTACAAAGAAATTGAAGAGGACACAAAGAAATAGAAAGACATCCATGTTCCTGGTTGGGAAGAATTAATATTGTGAAAATGACCATACTACCAAAAGTGATCTACAGGTTCAATGCGATCCCTATCAAAATATCAACACCATTCTTCACAGAAATAGAAAAAACAATCCTAAAATTCAGATAGAACCACAAAAAACCCTGAATAGCCAAAGCAATCTGGAGCAAAATGAATAAAGCTGGAGGCATCACTTTACCTGACTTCAAATTATACTACAAAGCTGTAGTAACCAAAACAGCATAATACTGGCATAAAAACAGACACACAGACCAAGAGAATAGAATAGAGAACACAGAAATAAAGTCATTATTTACAGCCAACTATTTTTGTCCTTTCATTAGGGAAAGGACAGTATCTTAAACAAGTGGTGCTGAGAAAACTGAATATCCACAGGCAGAAGAAAAAAACTAGACCCCTCTCTCTCACCATATACAAATATCAACTCAAAATGGACTAAAAACTTAAATGTAAGACCACAAACCATGAACAAAACAGAAGAAACAATTCAGGACATTGGGCTGGGCAAAGACTTTATAAAGAGAATCTCAGAAGCACAGGCAACAAAAGCGAAATTAGACGATGGGATTATATCTAACTAAAAAGCTTCTGCACAGCAAAGAGCAAACAAAACAACAACAAAAACAACAAAAACCCAATAAAACAAAAACAAATGGTCTGATTAAAAAATGGACAAATGAGCTGAACAGACATTTCTCAAAAGAAGACATACAAATGGCCAACAGATATATGAAAAAAATGCTCAACATCAGGAATCATCAGGGAAATGCACATCAAAACCACGAGATTTCACCTCCCCCCATCTAGACTGGCTATTATCAAAAAGACAGAGAATAACAAATGCTGGCAAGGATGTGGAGAAAGGGAAACTCTAATACACTGCTAGAGAATGTATTTTAGTTCAGTCATTATGGAAAACAGTATAGAGGTTCCTCAAAAAGCTAAAAGTAGAACTATCACATGCTCCAGCAATCCCACTGCTGGGTATACATCCCAAGGAAAGGAAATCAGTATATCAAAGAGATATTTGCACTCCCATATTTACTGCAGCAGTATTCACAATAGCCAAGATATGGAATCATCCCAAGTGTCCATCAACAGATGAATGGCTAAAGAAAACGTGGTTTATAGACAAAGTAGAATACTATCCAGCCATAAAAAAGAATGAAATCCTGTCATTCATGGCAACATGGATGAGTTTGGAGAACATTATGGTAAGTGAAGTAAGCCAGAAACAGAAAGAGAAATATCTCGGGCCGGCCCGGTGGTGCACTGGATAGTGCGCCGCTTGGGAAGCGCGGGGGCACTCCTGCCTGAGGGTTCAGATCCCACAAACAGACCGGTTCCCACTCACTGGCTGAGCGAGGCACGGGGGCAACACCGAGGGTTGCGATCCCGTTGCCGGTCCCGGTCCGGTACGGGGGCAACACTGAGGGTTGCGATCCGTTGCCGGACACGGAAAAAGACAAAAAAAAAAAAGAAAGAGAAATATCTCATGTTCTCACTTATATGTGGAAGCTAAGAGAGTTGATCACATAAAAGTAGAGAGTAGAATTGCTGTTACTAGAGTCTGGGAAGGTTAGGGGTGAGGGGGGGTAGTGAGAAGTTGGTTAACGGATGCAAAGTTATACCTACATAGGAGGAATAATATCTAATGTTCTGTAGCACTGTAGGGTGACTATAATTAACAACAATTTCTTGTATACTTTCAATTAGCTAGAAGAGAGAATTTTGAGTGTTCCCAACATGAAGAAATAATAAATGTTTGAAGTAATGGGGGAAAAAATCAGTGGTTGCCAGGGTTTCAAAGCAGGGGGCAGAGAGGAAGGATGAATAGGTGGAGTACAGAAAATGTTTAGGGCAGTGAAACTATTCTGTATGATACGGTAATGGTGAAAATATGACATTATACATTTGGTAAAACACATAGAACTGTACAAAACAAAGAGAGAACACTAATGTAAAATTGAGTTAATAATAATATATCAATATTGGTTCATAATTGTAACAAATGTACCACACTCATGTCAATAGTAGGAGAAACTGTGGGGGGTGGGGAGGGCATGGAAACCATCTGTACTTTCTGCTCAATTTCTCTGTAAACCTAAAACTGCTATAAAAAGAAAGTCTATTACTTAGGGAAAAAGAAAAAAGAACTGTCTTCATTAGTTAATTAATAATATTTTCCTCCCTGCACTTTCGATTTTCATCTAAAGATTGCCAGATATTTTGCAAATCTCCCTTGTTATTGTAGATACTTATCTTTATAGGTATAAGTACATGATTATTCGTATTCTGAGAAACTTCTTTTTAACTTACTTATCTAACATCATATAGTAACCAGTTAACTATTAAGAGTGACTTGGGGGCCGGCCCGTGGCTCACTTGGGAGAGCGTGGTGCTGACAACACCAAGTCAAGGGTTAAGATCCCCTTACCGGTCATCTTTAAAAAAAAAAAAAAAAGAGTGACTTGGGCCTTTGATATTTTGTCATGTTATTTCATTTGTTTGCATTTAATTTATTTGTTTGTGTTTAATTCTAAATATAAATTAGTACCCATACTGAGGCTAAAGAGAAACAGAGGAATCTTTAAAGAAATAAGGAACAACTATAACACAAAATATATTTTTATAATTATATAAAATATAATTTTTCTTGCTTCCCCACTATCTTTTTACTCGCTTTTCACAGGAATTTCTGCCTGCCCATAAGTGTTACGTGGATTAGCTTGGGCAGACGCTTGCCTTATGGAGCCATAGGAAAGCATGAGCATGGCAAAAGGGAAAGAGTGAATCCTGTGTCCTTTTAATTTGTATTGAGTGGCTTTATGAGAAACTACTGTGGAAAACTGTTCTAAGCACTTTAGGCTGAGGGAGTAGCTTAGCTTACTAAGCTGGCTTTATGCGCCGCAGCAGAGGGCCTGAACCTGCTTCCAGTGATTTGAGTCAGTCAGATGGGCCCCTGATCAGAGCATTGCAGTCTTAAATTTCATCAATAGTATCACTCCTCAAAAGGCTTTTTCAAAGAGATCTGCATGTTGATTATACTACAGCAATGTGTTATCTGGGAGGAGGGAAATAAATTTAATGTATTATAAGTCTGCAGCAAGGAGGGGCTGCTGGAGAAGCCACAGAGGAATTCTGATGGGAGAAAGAGGGGTAGAAAATCCAGGAGGGGCAAGACAGCAGTGACTGGCTGCAGTAGCCGTGAAGAACCTGGAGGCCAGGTGCCAGCCTCTGTGAGAGCCCCGCATTACTGGGGCATTCAGCAGCAGCACCAGGCACTTATATCTGTCAAGCCAACAACAGACCATTGAAGAAAAACATTATTGTCCTCAATTTGCTAAAGAGGAAGTAAGGCCAGTTTCATCTTTTGTTAGAAAAGTGGAAATGTTAATCATCTTTTCCTCCCCGCCTTCTTCCCTTTTCTCCCATTTGCTCTGTTTTTAGTTTTGGTTTGGCTTGTGAAACTGTTAACAGAAGGATCAATATTTTCCCCAAACTCTAGTTCAGATATCTCAGTTCCACTTGCTTTTCTGTTTAGATTGTAAAATAAAAGGAACAAAGGAAATGTTTTTTAACCTATATTTAATATTTCCCTTTTTAAATAGTAAAAGTAAATACATGTGGTTATTAAAAAAAAGTCAAACCATATAGACAATGAAGAGCATAAAATGATAAGCAAAAACTCCCCTCCCACCCTCAGCTTAGCTCCACTACCTAAAGATAGCCTCTCAGAAAGGATTTTTAAAATTGACTGAGGTTTTAGAATCCACAGTATTTCTGAATTAAAGTGCAGCCTGATGAAGGAGTGTTTTTCTAAACTAACACCTCTATAAGCACAGCATGGATATAAATGATCAACACTCCTCTCATGTATCTGGGTCTATAGAATAAGTAAGATAGGTCTTGAAGGAGATGGTCAAGTCTCCTTCACCTCACTCTAAGTACGGGGACTCACTGATATCCTCAGGACGAAGAGTAAGACTCAGACCAGAAGTCAGAGTAAACTTGACTGGCCTTTGCTTTTCCCCTTCACACCCATGATGTGGAGCTAGAGGGTGCTCAGAGCCACCCTCTGAAAGGTCTGTCCCTCATCTCAGCCTCCAGACAATGAGTTCTTCCTATTTCTCTCCCTTTAGGAAGAAGACAAGCCTACTCTCTATGTGTTCAATGCTGTAACCTAAGAGACAATGTCGATAATGGAGAGCATTTCCCTTCTTGATAGAAAAGTGTCTGATCTGAGAACTGTTGCTTTGCTCCCCACAGATTTTTTCCTCCCCGCCTTCTTCCCTTTTCTCCCATTTGCTCTGTTTTTAGTTTTGGTTTGGCTTGTGAAACTGTTAACAGAAGGATCAATATTTTCCCCAAACTCTAGTTCAGATATCTCAGTTCCACTTGCTTTTCTGTTTAGATTGTAAAATAAAAGGAACAAAGGAAATGTTTTTTAACCTATATTTAATATTTCCCTTTTTAAATAGTAAAAGTAAATACATGTGGTTATTAAAAAAAAGTCAAACCATATAGACAATGAAGAGCATAAAATGATAAGCAAAAACTCCCCTCCCACCCTCAGCTTAGCTCCACTACCTAAAGATAGCCTCTCAGAAAGGATTTTTAAAATTGACTGAGGTTTTAGAATCCACAGTATTTCTGAATTAAAGTGCAGCCTGATGAAGGAGTGTTTTTCTAAACTAACACCTCTATAAGCACAGCATGGATATAAATGATCAACACTCCTCTCATGTATCTGGGTCTATAGAATAAGTAAGATAGGTCTTGAAGGAGATGGTCAAGTCTCCTTCACCTCACTCTAAGTACGGGGACTCACTGATATCCTCAGGACGAAGAGTAAGACTCAGACCAGAAGTCAGAGTAAACTTGACTGGCCTTTGCTTTTCCCCTTCACACCCATGATGTGGAGCTAGAGGGTGCTCAGAGCCACCCTCTGAAAGGTCTGTCCCTCATCTCAGCCTCCAGACAATGAGTTCTCCCTATTTCTCTCCCTTTAGGAAGAAGACAAGCCTACTCTCTATGTGTTCAATGCTGTAACCTAAGAGACAATGTCAATAATGGAGAGCATTTCCCTTCTTGATAGAAAAGTGTCTGATCTGAGAACTGTTGCTTTGCTCCCCACAGATTTGTCACCCCTCTTCCCCTGGGTGACGGAGCTGCAAAGGGTTACTCAAAGCCCATCTCTTCTGAGCAGTTAGAAGCCCCAAAGTGGTTAATTTCCCCAAATGCTTAAGAGAGAGGCATTCCTTTCATTTGGGAAATTAACCCCGAATTGGGGTTTTCTTCCTGCATTTATTCTTCAGCCCAGGAAATTACAGCAAGGGACATAAGTGGGGTTATAGTTTAACAATATAGGCTGGTAACTTTCAGTGAAACAAGCCAGATGACATTCTATTAGGCAATTAAGTGATCCACCAACAAAAGCTTGATCTTAGCAAACATTCTCTTCTTACGCAATTTCCCAGTACTTTACATATCAATCAGTAACCTGTCTGTCTTTGAACCAGCAGCCTTGCTGTGTTACAACTCTTTATCTTACAACAGAGACCAATAGCCTGGGGAAAATTTCTTGTTTTTTGTAAGGTCAATATTTGAAACTGCAAGGCTTTGGAAAACCAGGCCCTGTGAAATACATTTGCTGTATAGTATACTCCACAGAGAACACTGGTAACTCTGAGATGTGGCTTCCCTGTGAGTGTCTACTGTCTATGGACCCCAAAGGGACTGGAGATGTATGACTGCAACACCCTCAGGGACTACCAGACTGATATCAGCACTTCCCACTATATTTGATATCAGCTACTACTCAGCACTAGGGTTCTTTGATACCAGATTTTGCAGCTTTTCAAGAGAAAAATGGAAATCTAGATTTTTATATGCAATCTGTTAACTTTACTTATTTATTTTAAAATAGTTAATACATTTACATGGTTTAAATATCAGAAGTATACAAGGATGAGTAGGGGTAAGTCTCCCTCTCTCTCCTGTCCCTCCAAAGCATTCAGTTCTCTCTCCATGAGCAGCCATCATTGTTATGAAGATTTAGAATCAAAAACATTTCTGAATTAAATCACAACACATGGAGGAGTTGTCTCGAAACTGAAACTTCCATAAGCACAGTGTGGATGCAAATTATCAACACTTCACTCTTGTGTCTAGGTCTGTATGCTAACTAAGAAATAAGAAGTGTCTCACAGCCCTGCCATATCTTGTTCTCAAAGCAGGATTTGTTAATGTCCTCAGGATGAAAGAGAAAACTCAGACCACTTTATCTTTTTTTTCTTTCAAAATATATTTTAAGTTCACATAGAAGTAAGTTCAAGCACATATTCTTTTCCCCTTTTTACTGCACAAGGAGCATATGATACAATCTGTTCCAAACCTTGCTTTGTGCAATCTCATTTTAAAATGTCGCCGTTTGGAGCCAGCCCGTGGCTCACTCGGGAGAGTGCGGTGCTGATAACACCAAGGCCACGGGTTCGGATCCCTATGTAGGGATGGCCGGTTAGCTCACTCGGGAGAGCGTGGTGCTCACAACAAGTCAAGGGTTATGATCCCCTTACCGGTCATCTTATAAAAAAAATAATAAAATAAAAAAATAATAAAATGTCGCCATTTATATTAAAACAATCTTTTTAACAGTGTGAAACCAATAATGTGCAGGCAGAAAAGCTGCCTTGCAGACTGGCATTTACTTGTGATAGACAGATTACAACTTTACTTTAAACACTGTACTTCCAGGTCACGTATGCTGGAGACAGACATCAATAAGACAAACTCAAAAGACTGTAAAATTTGTTTTAACCACACTAGACAATGGTTCAAGCCTTATAGAAATTATTGTTTGAGATGAAGAGGTCTTTACTGACAATTAGCACATCTTTAGGTAACGCGCTGTACTGTAACATTGGTTGCAATGGAATTTGAGTTCTCCCAACATATACATAGGGCTTTGTAGGCATCCTTAAGTAGTTTTGCTTTATATAACTGCTGAATTTGCATTTATCAGTACTTCTCCTGCATTATTTATTTACTGATACTTCTGCATTATTCTTTCATATTATTTTATTTTAAAAGATGGAGGCTCTCAAAACTTTTTTTAACGTACATATGGATTTTTATTTTAAACAAAGAATTGGTTACACAACTGTGGGTGTGGCTAAGCAAGCCTGAAATCCACAGAGCAGGCAGTCAGGAGAGGCTCTCAAAACATCAACTATTGTCTCTGTTTTTTTTTTTTTTTTTTAAAAGATGACCGGTAAGGGGATCTTAACCCTTGATTTGGTGTTGTCAGCACCACGCTCAGCCAGTGAGCAAACCGGCCATCCCTATATGGGATCCGAACCCAGGGCCTTGGTGTTATCAGCACCACACTCTCCCAAGTGAGCCACCGGGCCGGCCCTGTCTCTGTTTTTGATCAGAAGAAGTAAAATTCTAGAAATTGTCCCCAGAGTACATCACTATAAAGCACATACCTGTTTTGTGTGCTTGCCGGAGGCTGAACCCTGCCCAGAATATGATGGGGCTTACATGAGCTACTACTCAGCACTAGGGTTCTTTGATACCAGATTTTGCAGCTTTTCAAGAGAAAAATGGAAATCTAGATTTTTATATGCAATCTGTTAACTTTACTTATTTATTTTAAAATAGTTAATACATTTACATGGTTTAAATATCAGAAGTATACAAGGATGAGTAGGGGTAAGTCTCCCTCTCTCTCCTGTCCCTCCAAAGCATTCAGTTCTCTCTCCATGAGCAGCCATCATTGTTATGAAGATTTAGAATCAAAAACATTTCTGAATTAAATCACAACACATGGAGGAGTTGTCTCGAAACTGAAACTTCCATAAGCACAGTGTGGATGCAAATTATCAACACTTCACTCTTGTGTCTAGGTCTGTATGCTAACTAAGAAATAAGAAGTGTCTCACAGCCCTGCCATATCTTGTTCTCAAAGCAGGATTTGTTAATGTCCTCAGGATGAAAGAGAAAACTCAGACCACTTTATCTTTTTTTTCTTTCAAAATATATTTTAAGTTCACATAGAAGTAAGTTCAAGCACATATTCTTTTCCCCTTTTTACTGCACAAGGAGCATATGATACAATCTGTTCCAAACCTTGCTTTGTGCAATCTCATTTTAAAATGTCGCCGTTTGGGGCCAGCCCGTGGCTCACTCGGGAGAGTGCGGTGCTGATAACACCAAGGCCACGGGTTCGGATCCCTATGTAGGGATGGCCGGTTAGCTCACTCGGGAGAGCGTGGTGCTCACAACAAGTCAAGGGTTATGATCCCCTTACCGGTCATCTTATAAAAAAAATAATAAAATAAAAAAATAATAAAATGTCGCCATTTATATGAGCACAGTGTTATAACACCAAGGTCAAGGGTTCAGATACCATGACCCGGGGAGACTTCTTTGGCACCGTAAGAATACATGTAGGCAAGAAAAGAAGGGCCACAAGGGGAGAGGAGGAAGAACCCTTTGGCCTGCTTCATATCTTTGCCTAGAGCGTAACCAGTGTTCCTTAAGCAGACAGCCACCTAACTAGATGGTAAAGGAGTCCTCAACCAGCTTCCCTCCAGGTTGTCCCAGAGCTCTGAAGTCTCTGCGCTAGCTTTTTCTTTCTTCTAGCTTATCTACATGCTTATTTGCTTGTTGTTGTCTATATTGTATATATGCTTATAAACTGACATTCATCTTTTCTAAGACAAGGTGTGCCTAAACAAATGAGTGAATAAACGAATGCCTTTTCTTTACAGAATGATGCCAGTTGGGACTTACCACTGTAATTGCCTCATGGCAGGTATTTATGGCCAGCCTGAGCACATTGCATTTGAGAAACCATTCCAGGAACAGGGTTGTGTCAGCTTAGACCTTGAAATTTGGCTGGCTCCAGGGTGCCTCTACCAGCCTTTAGGCCAAGGGAGATCTACTGTGCCATTTTAATTCCTTTCATTGATGAGAAAACTGAGGCTCAGAGAAGTTAAGTGACGTGATCAAGGTCATACTTCTCATAAATGGTAATCATATACCCAGGACTGAATTCTTTCCAACAGTTTATCCTGTCAAACCGATATGACTTTATTGATGCCCTTCAAGTTCTAATTAACGTTTTATTTTGTTTCCCCTGTCAGGGAAAGCCAAACCAGAGAAATGGTTTCCATACTCAAGAAGAAAAAGTCCAAATCAAATAGGTAGATATTGATCCTGAGGGTATGAATGAGGGATTCGGAAACTTGGGAGGTAATGACCACATGGGGAGACACTGGGGACGATTGCCTGGAAGAGGCACTGTTGCTTCCATCTGCTTTCCTGTGTGGCCTGAGCATGGTAGATACGTTTGCAAGTAAAGAGTGGGTGGATCTAGGTTTCATAATGCTCACACAATTTTTTGGGTCCTCTTCAACAAAAAAAGAGAATCTAAAATTAAGAATATAGAACTAAACCAGTTAGAGACTTCTTTGTTCCTTCTCCACTCACACTATTTCACTTGACTACCCTACAATAAATAAATAAATAAACAAAGTAAAAAATAGAGAATTAGAGGCCCTAATGCTTACGTCTCATTTGTTTTACTCTCTTTTCAGTAATAGCTTTTAGTTGGATTTTCTAGAGCAACATAGCATTTTTCAAGTAAATTTCTATTTTCTAACAAAATTTCTAAGCTTATGAAGGAATTTAATGTGTGACAAAGAAGGCATTAAGAATCAATAGGGGCTGGTTAGCCAGTTTGTCAGAGCACAGTGTTATAACACCAAGGTCAAGGGTTCAGATACCCATACCAGCTATCTTCCAGGGGGAAGAAAAAAAGAATCAGTAGGGATGAAAGGATTATCTAATAGATAGTTCTGGGTAACTTGCCTAGAAATTATCTGGATATTCAAAATTTGAACATTAAGAGAAAAACCATTCATTGTTATCTTTCTTCTTTGAGAAGTTAGGACTGCTTCATTGCAAGGAACTGAATTGATAGTCATAACACCTGTAATATTTGCTACCTGACAGAGAACTGAAGAGGAATAAAATATAGGGCTTGACGGATGTGCCCCACTGATTTTAAAGAAGATTTAAGTCATACAGCTTTCTCTGCAGTTTTCAGCATCAGGGCTCATCAGCAGTAGGCAGGTTGAGCTAGGGATAGCTGAGACCCTGGGGCTAGGCAACCACCTAGGGAAGGACAGACAGGTCAGGAAAAACCCATATGCAGATATCTAGCAGAGGGAGTTTGCCTCAAATAAGTCCTGTTAATGGAAGTCCTGGAATAGGCAGGTCAGCCTGCCAATGTTGATTGGTAAGGCTGAGGAAGGCAGAGAGTGACCATCAGGGAGATCCAGCAGGGACCTGGTAGGTGAACCATAGCACCAAGGTAATGAATGAATGACACAGAGGGGGAAAACAAGACAAGCAGGTTGTTGACACTGGAAGCTCTGACAGGTAACAGAAATCTAACCTCAGGTATTGGAGTTCAGAGTAGGAAATTCAGGGATGGACCCTAAATCCTAAAACCTAAAAGGTCAGGTAGAATATTGGTTTCCATGATATGGGGCACAAGGTGGGGACTTGGTCAGAAAGAATAGGACAAGTCACTAGAACATCTGAGCAGGATGAACAGGAACGACAACTTCCCACCAAACCTCTGAGCTACTGGCCTGGAATCGTAACACATTCCCTCCTACTGATATTAAGATTATTCCTTGGACCTGGATCCTTCAAATGAGGCTGTGTGGCCTCAGCTGTGAAAGACCGAGTAGGCTAGGGTACAGGACCAGGCTAAAGCTTTCCACGGCTCATCTGTGAGTGATTTTCACAGTAAACTAAAATCATAGCAAATCATTCAAGTCAGGGGGATAAAATAAATGCACCTGGAGCAGTGTTCAAAGTTCTTTGTTTCCAGAGCTACCCATGGGAATGAAACATTTTATAAGAAAATTTAGGTACAGCAAGAAGCTTCAGAGAAACTTAATCTACTGTGGCAAGTATGGGCCATATTTTAGAAATCTGTTTATCACTATTTCTACAGAATAGCTACAGAACCCCCTCTTTGTCTCTACAGAATAATTCCATAATTCTCTACCAAGAAGAGTGAGCTGTCCAAGCTGAGGCCAGGTTTGTGAGGGCTGAGGCAGGTTAGGGGTGAGGGCAGTAAGCAGGTCAGGCTCGGTGAGTAAGCACATGTGCAAATCGGAACCAACCCAGAAGAGAGAGCAAGTCCATAGTCGAGAAATCCAACCCAAGGAAGGAGTCACGGAGGAAGAGCCCACTTCAAGATTACAGGTTACAGCATCGAAGAACGTCTGGAAAGAGGGTGACCAGCAGGAGACCTGCCTGTCATCATGTGGCTATCTGTGGAAAGATAGGGGAAGTAGAAAGGAAAGAAAGAGAAGGGCATTCGAAAGGAGGAGGCTTTCTAGGAATTAGAAAGAGTCCTAAAGACATAAATCTGAGGCCAATTTCTACTCCCAGCTAGCTGAGTAACTTCAGGCAGTTCATCTCTCTGGGACTCACCTTCCGAGTTTATAAAAAAGGACAACTGAGTGGACTGGTCTTTGAGACCTTTCTATCTTCACCCTTCTGTGACTCTAAGATTACTGGTGTTATGAAATCCCAACCCACAAAGATAAGCACAGTTTAAAAGTCCCCAAGGATGGAAAAAGGTTGGGTGCACAGAGAAGTACGGACCAGCCTGCTAGGTTAGAAGGGCAGCACATGTCTAGAAGGTACTGGGACAATGGACCAGAACTTCATTCAACAAATATTTACTGAGAATCCCCATGAGTCAGCACCACTGGGGAAAGCAGGCATGGTGGCACTGTCCCTATCCTCTTGAAGCTTGCATTTCAGTGGGGGAGGCAAGCACCTCAAGCAAACAGAAAAATATCTCATTTTACTTAGAGGTAAGAACTATGAAGTCAAAGAAAGCAGGATACAGGAACAAAGACTGATGCAGTAAGGTGGGGGTTGGGGGAGGCTATTTTAGATAGTTGCTCAGAAAAGGAGATGACGTTTGAGCAGAGAACTGAATAAAGAGAAGGGGAGGTTGTAGGGAGCTTCCTGGAGTAGATTTAGGTGAGAAATTATCTAGGGCTGAAATAGGGCAGAGCTGGTTGAGATGGAGACAAGGAAACAGAGTTCTTCAACATTTGTGAGGTAAATTTGTCAGACCTAAGTGATTGTTTAGATGAAAAACACTCATGAAAAAATGGGAAGGATAAACACCAACTCCCAAGTTTTAGCTTAGCTAGCAATAAAGATGTGACAACAACCGAGACAAAGAACACAGGAGGAAAAGCAGGTTGGGGGTGAAAGATGCAAGTTGTCTTTTAGAATGATGGGGTTATACTGCAGTCCCTTAGCTGGCACCTAGCCCCAGCAATGGGAAACTGGAGCTGGAATTGAGGCCCGGACTGGAGATTTGGGCTTGGGAGTGAGTGGTATCTGGGTGGTCAGTGAAGTCATTAGCATCACTGAGATCGGCAGTTAACTGGCCAACAAGTGTTCAGTGAGCATTTACCAGGTGCCAGGCTGTGTGGCAAGTCCTGAAGGAACTTTCCTTTTAATGCAAACATGAAAAAAATCTCCAAACAAGTAAAATGATTTCAAGTACTCATAATAGGGGTACAAAGATGTACAAATAAGGTCATCGGATGAAGAGCAATGGCGGGGAGGAGGCAGTGGCAGCAGACATTGCTTTAGCTATGGTGGCCAAGAGGTGTCCTCTGTGAGGACATAATTTTTTAATTGAAAGTTGAATAAAAAGGACACAGCCCTGTGAAAAATCTAGATGAAGACCTTTTCAAGCAAAAGAAATTTTAAATTGTTAGGTGCTGAGATGGGAGTGGACTCGGTGTGTTTGAAGGACAGGTGAAAGATCAAGGTGGCCAGAACAGAGTGAATGAGGCAGTGCAGGGGGAGGCAAGAGAGCCTGGGGTGGGCAGATTGGGAAGAGTTTAGATTTTATCCCAGGGGGATGTGTAGAGTGAGAAGAGCAGAAGGCTGAAGGAATGATTCCTAGAAATCACCAACCTGAGGGACAAAGAGAATGTGATGTCATGAAAATCAGGAAAGGGTAGACTTTTGAGGAGCAAGCAATAAATTCTCCAGCAGCAGTGAATTACATTTATGTCCATAACACAGAACAGTTCCTGTTTCATGGAGGACAGAACAATTGGATTAGCTGGTGAGCATCATTCAACTCCCTCACCAATCACTTGTAAGCTAAAGGCCCAAGAAGGCTATTTGTCTTGCCATGGTTTCCTTAGTTTCCTCTTCTAATATGATGGCTTTTGTTTATGTGGTAATGTATATACATCAGCATTAAATCAATGTCCACAGGATTGCTTTGAGATAGCTGCAAAAAATATTTCAGCATTATATGCAATCTTTGAGCAGGTGAGAAAATGGAAACACACAGAAGTTACATGGCTTTTCTTTTTTTTTTTTTTGTCTTTTTTTTTTTTTTTCCGTGTCCGGCAACGGATTG